>NW_027152030.1:1042370-1054496 GCF_004359215.1 Bremia lactucae | reverse complement strand
TCTCTTGTAGAGGCACCGGTCTTGGCATTGCCAGACGCGGATAAGCCCTTTAGCGTCGTCTGCGATGCAAGTAATTTTGCAATCGGCAGCGCGCTCATGCAGAAGGATGACGACGGCGTTGACCGTGTCATCTCTTATCAGTCCCGGCTATTAAAAGCCGCGGAACTGAATTACCCTGTGCATGAGAAAGAGCTACTTTCAATAAAGTATGCTCTTGTCAAGTTTCGTGTGCACCTATTGGGCATCGAGCCATTTGTGGTTTATAGGAATCACGCATCACTGCGGACCGCAATAAACTCACCGCACCTCTCGCCTAGAATAGCAAAATGGCAAACATTCTTCTCTAAATTTAATTTTAAAGTTGAATATAAGCCGGGTAAGTCGAATGTCTCGGCTGACGCTTTATCGCGCTGACCAGACTTCGAGGTAATACACCAGAAAAGTGTGTCTAGTGCGAAAGCACAATTTAAGCCGACAACGTTGGCAGCCATGAAGGCATACCACGAGACGAGCTCATTAGCCTTTGAAATAAAAGAGAAATACAGTCAGGATGACTATTGTTGCCTGCTGAAGCTACAGCGATGGCCTTTTATGGCATCAAGTGTCACCTTGTGATCCCTTGAGAATCTATGTGTCTCATGAAACAGATCTCAAGCTAATGATCCTTCACGAGCTCTATCTAATGGGCATCTGGGCCGTGGTAAAACATTATTACGAGTGTCAGAGGAACTTCATGCGCGCTATTAGCTCCGTCTAGCTTTGGTGGCCACACCTATATAGATGGGTGGCCAAATATATTCGCACTTGCAAACATTGTTAGCGCACTAAGCCTGCACCGTCCAGAAGTGCGCCACAGAAACCGCTACCGATTCCAACCAACTGTTGAAAGTCAGTAAGTCTGGACCTCATGTTTGGCATGCCGCCCGGTCGTAAGGGGTGGGCGGGGCTCGTCGGCTTTGTAGATAGACTGACCAAACTGATGCATTTGCACCATGCAAAACATCGATCACAGGCGAGAAGGCAGCTCTCTTGTTCCTGAATCATGTTTACCGCCTACACAGAATGCCCGAGTCCATAATATCGGACCGGGATCCACGTTTTACGTCTAGTTTTTGGTGACATGTGTTCGATCTGCTAAATATCACGCCCCACATGTCGACCGCAGATCATCCCCAGACCGATGGTCAAACTGAACGTGCCATCGGGTCGCGGCGGATGTCTTGCGCACTATAGCAACTCCCAAAGTGTGGAGCAAGCAATGTGGAGTTCGCTATAACAGTGTCCACGCCAGTACGGGAGAGACACCATTTAATATCAACGGACTGCGACATCCACGGACACCAGTCTCGTTTGTGCGCAGCCCGAGTCTTAGTAAAGGAGGGCCCCTCGCTATGCTCGGAGCGAAAGAGGGACATAGTTTCGTCAATATGACGATGACTCATGAGGGTATCATCTCAAAGACAGAAACTTGCCCTAGTGACCCTGCCAGTTTAGCAGTGGTCAATAAAACTACGCCTTATGACCGACCTCTTGGCGGTATCATAGGCGAGTTTGATGCTAAAAGCGTGAGCGAGGCTCAACGCTTTGTGGATGAGCGATTAGCCATCACACGTAATTCCGCGACGCAATAGCAAGCGCACAGGACAAGCAAATATAATTGCGGACCGAAATGGTCGCAAAAATATTGAGCGCTTTAGAGTGGGTGATAAAGAACTATTAAGTACTGCTACCCTACCTAAAAATGCAATTTCTGTACTACCTGGAGATACTACGAAGTTGTTGCCGCGTTTCATTGAGCCCTTTACGGTGGTAGAAGAGGTTGGGGACCTAAATTATAGGCTCACCCTTCCCCGTATATGAAGACGCACCCCGGATCTTACGTGGGTCGTCTGAAAAGGTTTGTAGACCCAAATGAGGTCACATATCCTCATCCGTTTAAGGAGTTCGATGGTGACGCCGACTGTGAGTCGAGCGTCGTTCGGGTGAGGGGGACGGTGAAGGCGAAAAGCTATCGGACCGATGCCTCCCACCACGAACATGACTTCATGAGCGAGGAATATCACGCGAGTAATGCGGATCCCTCAGCATTCTCCTCTCAATAAGGTCCAAGCGAGTCTTCAGGCGTTCATAACCCTGACGAGCCTTCGCTCGAACATCAAAAACATCCAAGGTCAGTCGCGAGACTTGACCATCGAGATCCGCATATGTCGTTCAGCAGCGCTTAACCCCTGCGACTGAGTGGACGAAGGTAAGGCAGCCGCGAGTAGGTGGGCGAGATCGCTACTCCTATCGGGCGCCACCTGCACTGATGGATGCGGGTGGGAATCAACGCTTCCTTGTTGGAAGGTTGTTTGCCCACCGCTCCGTGAGGCAAGGGTACTATATCCTCGTCCAATGGAAAGGTTACCCGAAGAGTTTTGACTCTTGAAAACCGATCGATACCCTACGTATTGATGTGCCCGGCTTGGTGGCTGCCTATGAAAAGGAGCACCAGCTGAGACCTCTTCGCTAGTCTCAAATGGACTAGCAGAAGCAGCGTAGTGAGAAGTATCAGGGGGTACAGTACCACCCAAGAATTCTTTTTAACGCAAGCGGGCGAATTTTCTTGCTGCGACCACTGTTTCATCGCATCGGAATGTGGTTGAATGCGGCGCAGAAATTCCGCCTCGTATTGGTCGGGCGTTTCATTTGAACGCAACACGACCGGGATCGGAAAAATACGCCCACGCGATTTTGTCTGAGCCCTCCATGATTTAAAGACGCCATAATGATTATGTGCGTCTACAAGAGCGCACTCTAGGAGCGACGCTCTTGGCACGTCTAAACGAGGCCATTTAGATGGAGGAGGCATCTTTGGAATGCCACTCGCCACATAGCCGCGTTCTAAACGACTGGCTTGTGGCACCGACTGAGCACGTTCACGTGTCGTCGGCGGAGCTTTAGGCTCCGAATTTTCTATGTCAGAACCATTATGAAGTATGGTCTGAGCATAAGGCGTTGTGGTAATACCCAACGGAGAAGCGGCTGTGCCTTTATGAGCAGCGCTCCGAGCAGCGCTCTCATTATCTGTCGCTGCGCTATCCAGCGTAGACGACTATACAGCATTCGTAAACGCTGCTGTCTCCATGTTGCGAGCCATGAGAGAAGTTTGGAAGGGCAATAATGCCGCATCATCACTCCTCATGAGCTCGTTGTCCGCATCACTACTATGAGGTGACGGCAACGGTGTCGACTCATTGTAGTCGACAATGAGCGACGGATCAACATCCTCACTGTTAAAGTGGGATGGATCCTTTAGCCCTGTTAACGCGACAGCCGCAGTGGCTGTCTGCGTTCCGACTAAGGCATTTGACGCGGCCAGCGAATTAACGCGGCGCGTGCGCTTAGTGCGAGGTTGAGTGGGCGTCTTCGCAGACGACCCACCAACGTGGCCCCTTTTAGATGGCATCTTTGGCGCCGTGTATGGAAACACAGGTCGCTAGAGCGATTGAGTGAACTAGCGGCGCGTAAAGCTGCTCGCAATTCCTCTCTCCTCTTTGACGAATTTAAAAATATAAATTTGTTCTTAAAGGGGGGGATGGTGTAATGGGCTTAAGTTGCCCTAATGTTACACAGTCCCCATTAAGTACACTTGGTGTACTTAAGGGGATGGTCAATTACTAAATTATAGTAATTAGACCCAACACTCGGGTGAGGTGCACATTTTTGAACAACCCTTGTGTATGTGATGCACATGGGTGCATTCACATTAGGAGGGATGACGCCTAGCGTCATCCATGATGACGGCTAGCGGCGCGTACGCGAGGTATCTAGAAAGATATGCTCGCAATACATGTTAGTGTTATATACAGAGATGACATTTTGATTGGCAAAAATAGCTATTTATATTTAATTTGATTTAATATTAATCGATTTGAAAACTACCTTCTACTTTGTAAGTGCGCACGAGGAACCGGATTACCGCTCACGTGACGACACTTAACCAGAGTACTAAGTGCGTTAGGTGAGGTCGCTAACGCGTCCACCACAACTACCTCAATGCACGCAAGAGAAGACGGTCTAATCGCTTCCTCGCTGTGCAAAGGTGGGTGCCTAAGTAGAGCGTGGCCGCATCACGACGTGCCCGCCTACATGGTGGGGGCCTTAGCGACCCCACTCAACGCACTAAGTACTCTAGTAAAGTGTCGTCACGGAAGCGGAAATCCAGCTCCTCTTGCGCACTTACGAAGTAGGAAGTAGTTTTCAGACTGATTTATATTTGATTACAAAAATATAAATAGCTATTTTTTGCCAATCAAAATGACATCTTTGTAGATATCATTTAATATGTATTGCGAGCGTATCTTTATAGATACCTCGCGAATCGGATGACGTTAGGCGTCATCCTCCTAATGTGAATGCACTTATGTGCATCACATACACAAGGGTTGGTCAAAAATGTGCACCACACCCGAGGGTTGGGTCTAATTACTATAATTTAGTAATTGACCATCCCCTTAAGTACACTAAGTGTGCTTAATGGGGACTGTGTAACATTAGGGCACCTTAAGCCCGTTTCAAACCACAACTACCTCACTGCACGCAAGATAAGCTCGTTTAACCGCTTCCTCGCTGTGCTAGGGTGTGTGTCTAAGTAGAGAGTAGCCGCATTACGACTTGCCCGCCTACAATCAACTAGATAGAAACAGAAAAACTTAATTTTATTTTATAGAGGTCACTTTAAACCTTCTTTAAAGCAAGTGTTTTAAAGAGTCTTCCTCTGCACGTACTAGTGTACGCGAAGTGACGTGAGGCACCACTCGCACTGAAGCAGTGCGAAGTGGACTTGCACTGAAGCAGTACAAAAACTGGAAATATTGTTCGGAGCCCCTTCATATACATCTGGTAATCAAAAATGAAATTTTAGTTATTCATACTAGGTATCAAAAAAAGTACTATAGGAAATATGATTAAATTCGATAAAAAAAAAATTGTATAATTATTTTAAATAATCAATATAAACCTTTAGGGACTCGTATATTTGGGCACAGCCCCGTTTCAATATAATTAGGTTCCTCTGTTTCTATCTATATAAACTAACCTATTATATAATACTACAAAACATGTTAATAAAGTTTTATCTGTCTCTCTCTTTGCGAGCGTCCAATGCTTACTGTAGGCGGGCACATCGTAATGCGGCCACGCTCTACTTAGGCACACACCCTAGCACAGCTAGGAAGCGGTTAAACCTGCTTGTCTTGCGTGCAGTGAGGCAGTTGTAGTGGGCGCGTTAGCGACCTCACCCAACACACTAAGAATTCTGGTTAAGTGTCGTCACGGGAGCGGTGATCCGTCTCCTCGTGCGCACTTACCAAGTAGGTAGTAAATTTCAGACTGATTTATATTTAATCGCCTATTTTTACCAATCAAAATGTCATCTCTATAGATAGCACTAATATGTATTGCGAGCGTATCTTTCTAGATACCTCGCGTAACGGATGACGCTAGGCGTTATCCCTTCTAATGTGAATGCACCCATGTGCGTCACATGCACAAGGCTTGCTCACAAATGTGAACTACACACGAGTGCTGGGTCTAATTACTTTAATTTAGAAAATGACCATCCCGTAAGTACACCAAGTGTACTTAACGGGGAGTGTGTAACATTAGGGCAACTTTAGCCCGTTACAAGTGCTCAGTGACATATAGTGACCTAAGTGCTTTCTTCGAGTTGCTGATATCTGTTGAAAAATCTTCTTGTCAACGGCTTATTAAGAGAGTCAGTACACACAGAAGTCGACGAGAAGATTTTTAAACAAGTATTAGCAACTTAGATGCGTACAAAGTTCCCCTTGGTATCAAAATCCAGTTGACGACGCCACAGCTCGAGTGCAAAATAAACAAACAAACGATCTGGGCAGCTTGCAAGAAACGCCGCTCGCTCTATTTGTTGCACGGATACTCAAATCCTGTTAAAATCTATTTGCCTTGTAATTTGGCTGCTTCCCGAATTTTGCAAATGAGCACTGCGAGCATTTTTTTCGAATTTTAATCTTCATGTTCGGCACTTGCTTCACAAGTAGCCAACAAGTGCAGCTACCCAAAATACTGCGGCTGCGAGTGCATATTTTAGCCTGATGCGCCATCGCTCTTCACATCTATAGCAATAATTATTCTTTTCATCCTGCCACTGTTTCTCGAATTGTCAGTGGCAATTCGTTCGAAACCAGACATGCGCGGCTCTCGAACTTTAGTCCTCACCCACGAGTTGACTTGAGTGAGCGCATGCTGAAGCACCAAAGCTGCCTTAGTGCTTGCATATTCTCTCTTTTAGTAGACGCCAAGAGGCTATCGCCATCACGGACGTTTCTATTGGGGAAGAGTGATGATCAGTAAGTTGCTTTTAGTGTGGTTAACATAGATTTCGACCCAGATCTCTGTCAAAATGCCACCGAAGCGCACCTCTTCTCGTTATGGATCAACACAGACGCCACCCAATACTCCTCAAGGTGCTCTTCGCGTGCGCATATTTATACTCTACTCTTGTATTGGGCTGTATTTACTGGGCACCGTGATGTGGGGCATCGGTCCCAGCGCCTCGTTCTCAAATTTCGGCAAAGGTGCCAACGTTCACTGGAGGCGGCAGTTGCGACGGCAAAAATGGAAAGACACGTACGATAATAACGTTGGCATGACAATCAATAGGAATTGGATGGAACAGCTCTTAAAAATGGACAGACCGCCTGAATTGCGCTGCATCGGCTGGAAACAGACCGATAGTTGTAACCTCCCGGCAACGGAATTGCCCACGCGAGATCGAGGCTGTGACCAGTTTGTACGTGGTGGAGCCGGAGGTTATTGTGTCATGGAAGATGATGCTACGGGACAGAAAGTTGAGGTCATGCATACAGCGTGTGGGACACTTTTCCCTAGTGTGGCGATAAGTTGTCGCCATGGAAGCGACTTTGTACGCTTTCAATGGCAAGTGGCAAAACTTGCCGCAGCGATCCAACACGAGAGAGAAAGTGCGGTTCACGATGATAATTTGAAACGTACGAGACATCGTGAGGGCATTGTGATGGTCATTTATCCAAAGCTTTTGGTGAGTGCATATGCTTCGATTCGTACGTTGCGGGCGATTAACTGCACACTGCCAATCGAATTATGGTATTGTGCGTTTGAAATGGATATGGGAAACGGGACCTCATTGCTGGATGGCATTCCTAAGAAATTACAACAAGATTATGGCCCGGTGACGCTACGTGCCATTATAGATGCGCAAGTAATAGGCTTTAACTCGAAAGTGTATGCTATCACCAATAGTGAGTTTGAACATGTCCTCTTTTTGGATTCAGATAACGTCGCTGTCCGAGATCCAAGTTATCTATTTAACCTGCCGGAGTTTGAGCAAACTGGAGCAATTTTCTGGCCGGATTTTTGGCATCCAGGTCACACAATTTTCAACATTCATGATGACTCGTTGCTATGGGAGCTCCTTGACATGCCGTTTATCGATATGTTTGAGCAAGAAAGTGGGCAGCTATTGATCGACAAGACGAAGTGCTCGGCACCACTGCGGATGCTTAACCTCTTGGCTTTTCATGACCCTAATTTATTCTCTCGATACAAGTTGACGCATGGTGATAAGGATCTTTTTCGCCTTGCGTGGCTCAAGACAAACTCCCCATTTCATATGATAGCATACCCACCAGGAATCGCTGGTACAGTGCGCGCGACGAAATTCTGCGGTATGTCAATGGTCCAGTATGATACAACTGGACAGGCATTGTTCTTGCATCGTAATGCTAGAAAGATAACCGGAGGAATCGAAGCAGAGAACACACCAGACGAGAAAATCTGGACGCATCTGCAACGTTTTCGTTATCGTGCTTCTTCGCTTGAGGTGCGAGATCTTAAGGCAACGGTCAAGTCGCACCTAAAATCTAGTATTAAATATATGGTGGATGCCTCACTGAAACCGTCGGATGTTTTGATAATATCGTACCAGCAGCTGTGCAAGAAATACAGTATCCAGATTTATGGTGCTTCTCCGGAGTTTCACAAAGCTCAGTGGTGCTACGGCCAGCCAACTGTCACTGCACCCATGTACAAGACCAGTTTGTTGAAAGAGACGGCATTTTTCGGCTTGGAGGATATATTGTTAAATTTTGCGAATGACGCGGTAACATTGTTGTCAAAATCGGCAGTAGAATATATCGCGGATAGTATTGTATATTAAAGGACCCCTAGCTTGCAAAAGTATGTAAATATCTTATATTGACATAATGACAACAGAAATTGTCGGAGTTGCACGCAATGATATGGAAATGAAGATTTTAAAAGAACTTGCACTCTAAGAAGGTACGGATTAAGTTTCGTAAAGTATTTCAAAGCTCCTGGACTGAAATAGGCATCAGAAATCGATGACGCAATCGAAAATATCATGCTTTACTGTATGTAAATGCTTCAATACTGTTGATGAAATTGCTTCTGCGATAAAAAATCTCAAAGTCTGTCAAGATCAGTTGACAAGATCGTTCGGCTCCTTTTTATTCGTTCGAGTGATTTGTGCGGCATTCATCGCATACCTGCGCAAGTCTGTCTCGAGGTTACTAAAGCTTAAATTTGCAAAAGGTTGAAAGTAAAAGTATTTGTTTTTCATCATCATATCCACCACACCATAGCATGTCTGGCCCTTTGGGAATCCATCAAGAGCTACATGTACGTCAATCTTGTAATGGTTTCTCTCTGGTGCCGTACGAAAAGAAAGCAGATGAGTCCAATAGATTGCATCAGGATACCCATCGACTTCCGGAATATCCAAAGTGGGCATGAGCGAAATTGAGGCTTTCTTTAATTTCTCTCTAGTTTCCTCGATCGTGTGAATGACGCGTTCATTAGATTGGGATAGCAGCCGTTCTGGAGTCACAGGAAGACTTGTGGCAGTCTTAGGATGCACTCGTTTCAATTCGCCTGTGAGCTTGCGGGTATTTCGATGTAGGAATAAAACGTCGCCATAAATGTCGTGTTGTGCCATTGCAATACCGCAAAACGAATTATTTATAGCCTTACCAGCAACAGCTGGGGGCACGTCTATCATGTAAAAAGGTAACTTGAGTTTTAGCCAAGCAAGTCGAAACAAATCTTTATCTCCGTGCACCAATTTTAGATTTTTGAAAAAGTTGGGCGTATGAAAGGAATAAAACTTGACCAATTCAAGCGCAGCACCATGTCGTCGCCGGTCAATAACCAATTGTCCACTTTCCTGTTCAAACATATCGACAAACGCTTGATCAAGCAGCTCCCACAGCAACGACTGGCTGTGGATGTTAAAAATCGAGTGTTTTGGATGCCAAAAATCCGGCCAAAAAATTGCACCAGTGTCTGTAAACTCCTGCGATTCAAACAAAAAACTTGGATCTCTGACCGGCACATTATCCGAGTCAAGAAATAAAATACTATCAAAGTGACTGTGATAAATTGCAAACACTTTTGCATCAAACCCTATCGCCTTCTTATTAATAATTTCACGGAACGTCACATTCCTGTGCACTTGCGCAAGTTGGCGCAGCGGTGCCATCGAATAAGGAGCTGCGTCCATCTCTTTTTTTCGGTACCATAGCTCAATCGGCAACGAGCACAGCAAGACTTCTCGAAGCGCTCGGATTGACGCATAGGCACTCGGCACAATTTTTGGGTACACTACCATTACAATTCCCTTCGACTCTTTTTCTGAGTTCTTGATTATATTTGGCAGAAGGAAGGTAGAGTTAAGCGCTTTGCTTATTGCATCATTCGCAATTATTGGAAAATTGAAAAAAGGTTCAGCATCGAATCACCGAAATTGGCCTCCCGAGCGCACGCTTCGGCAATATCTTTGCATGACTCGAAATCTCTCCTTGGTATGCTTGTCCTCCACCTCACAGTATCCTGACTCCATGTAAGGCACCAGCATGTGACATGGTTTGTCTAATTGTGGCAACCTCGAGCCGTAAGGACTGCAACTATCTGTCGCTCGCCAGCCGACGCATCGGAATTCTCGAAGTCTCTTTGGACCTTCTGGCAACATTTTCACACTGCGAGCGTGCTCTTCCGCTTGTGCTGCTTCACTGGCCACTGATTGGAAGTTTGATATTGCTTGAATAGTGTCGAGAGCTCTATGCTTAGACCAAAATACTACCACGAATCCGCAAATGTACAGGATACCGCAGTAAAGTATCAGACGTGACCACCGATTCGATAAAGCCGATGAAATTGTTTTGGGTTTATCATGGTGATGCAGTATTAATGGAAGTGGAGTTAGCGAGGCAAGGCTCGAACGGAGGCGGCTTGAACTTTTGGCCATTGCACCGCTTCGCACAGAGACACTGGCTGTATAAGTTGAACAAGGTAACGTAAATTGTGTATTTACATTTTATGGAACAAATTTGTCAGAAAAATAAATTGAAGGTTTTTTAAGTTCGAATATGATTTAAATTTATATAAAAATAATCACTTTTCGCTAACCACCATTTTAAGAACTATTTAAAATATTAGGATTGAACGTACTTTCTCTCGCATTCCGACGAACGCTGTAGCGGAGAAACCTCGCTCCTAAAGTCAGAGGAAGACTTTCAGGCTCAGAGAGTCACTTAGAGACCGAAGGAAACATCAAAAAGCGTCATAGATTGATCGTCGAAAGCTCGTTTCAGCACGCAATGCCACCAATATCTTCGGCAGTCCAGCATGCTAACATTTTACTATGGCCGAGTAGTCTATTGAATTTATGGCTTTAACAACTCAGAGTCGCAAACCATTAAAGCTTAGGGAATCCTTGTTTAAGGGATTCATGGGTTCGTAGAACCAAGTGGTAACTAGCGCCCTTGGGATATACTTTAGAAAGGCTTTTATCTCTTACAGACCAATGCGCAAGCCTTAGAAAAGAACTTAACGCTTTAAAATCAAAAGGCAAAATGCACTTTATTCAATTATTTAAATCTAAGAACCTTACCCTAGCTAAATTAAAATAGATTTTGGCCGCCGGATTTATATCTGGCGGCGACTACATTTGTTACCCAAAATAAATGGGATTTATGTAACTAACTATTTTAGAATAGGATAAAAGGGTATTTAACCCATAAAGTAAATTTACCACAACAACGGTTCTCCTACCGATATGTGCGCAACGAAGTGCCAAACCCTAATCTTTCAATTTTATCGACTTGCGTTCATAGATTCGTTTAACATATCCGTAGCATCGTTGTCCCTGATGGCATTCACTGAAAAGGTTAAATGTACTGAGCGCTAAACACTGCTCGAGAGGTGTCGGAAACTTGAAAATCTTTCAGCAGTCCAATGACCGTCACTACGCCGCAAGAATTAAGCTTTTTTAATGACATGCTGCAGAAGCCTCAATCCATCGCCTCGTTTCGGTTTAAAAACAGAAAATTTTTGTGCAGGCGACTTAGCAAATCACATTTTTTTTTAATCATTACCACTGCTAAAGGTCAATGTTCACGCGACGAAGAGCGACAAGAATGAGTTTTGACAATATTCGCCATTCAACGCAAAACGATTTATTTTTACGCCAGCGCAAGTGTAACAGGCTAGAGTTGCCCTAATGTCACACAGTTCCCGTTAAGTACATTAGGTGTACTTAAGGGGATAGTCAATTACTAAATAATAGTAATTAGACCCAACACTCGGGTGTGGCGCACATTTGTGACCAACCCTTGTGGATGTGATGCACATGGGTGCATTCACATTAGAAGAGATGACGCCCAGCGTCATCCGTGATGACGGCTAGCGTCATCCGTTACGCGAGGTATCTATAAAGATACGCTCGCAATACATATTAAATGATATCTATAGAGATAACATTTTAATTAGTAAAAATAGGTATTTGAATTTAATTCTATTAAATATAAATCAGTCTGAAATTTACTACCTACTTGGTAAGTGCGCACGAGGAGACGGATTACCGCTCCCGTGACGTCACTTCACCAGAGTTCTTAGTGTGTTGGGTGAGGTCGCTTGCGCGCCCACCACAACTACCTCACTGCACGCAAGAGAAGCAGGTGCAAACCGCTTCCTCGCTGTGCTAGGGTGTGTGCTAAGTAGAACGTGGCCGCATTGCGACGTGCCCGTCTACAGAGCGTGCAGATGATC
>NW_027152030.1:1027384-1042270 GCF_004359215.1 Bremia lactucae | reverse complement strand
GGCTACCAAGTGTAGGCGGGCACGTCGTAATGCGGCCACGCTCTACTTAGGCACACACCCTATCACAGCGAGGAAGCGGTTAAACCTGCTTCTCTTGCGTACAGTGAGGCAGTTGTGGTGAGCGCGTTAGCGACCTCACCCAACACACTAAGAACTCTGGTTAAGTGTCGTCACGGGAGCGGTAATCCGTCTCCTCGTGCGCACTTACCAAGTAGGAAGTAGTTTTCAGACTGATTTATATTTAATAGAATTAAATTCAAATACCTATTTTTACCAATTAAAATGTTATCTCTATAGATATCATTTAATATGTTTTGTTTTGCGAGCGTATCTTTATAGATACCTCGCGTAACGGATGACGCTGGGCGGCATCCCTTCTAATGTGAATGCACCCATGTCCATCACAATCACAAGGGTTGGTCACAAATGTGCACCACACCCGAGTGTTGGGTCTAATTACTATTATTTAGTAATTGACCATCCCCTTAGATACACCAAATGTACTTAACGGGGACTGTTTAACATTAGGGCAACTTTAGCCCGTTACACTTACTTGACCGCGGAGCAAGTAGATACAAATGGCCTATATGTACCAATGGATTAGCTATCCGAATATAACTATGTAAAGTAATATTCTCCAAATATAGTCTACCGTTTAGATAATATATTAAATAACAAATTTTAAGTGTTAATTTCTTGTAACAATACACCGTTTCACAGACTATGTGTAGCATCTCCTTGCGCGACGCCTAATCGTGTCTTGTAACGATTGGCGGTTCGATTTACACGTAAAACAACCAATCAATAGAACCAATGTTTTGCTTCGTCAATATTTTCAATTTTGGTTACATTGAAACTATTAAGTGAAATTTAACAGAGATAATAATTTTGTTTTCTTTATTTAATTCCTCTCATAGGATATAATATTTATTATTCCTCTTATCATTTATGCCACGGGACAATCAATCATCAGTCAACCCAAGCTGCACTTACATTTATCACCTTTGCCGAACAACATGCGTATTTCGCTGTAAGATCTTTATTAGTCAAGGCTTGCCAAACTTCGTTAAAGTAACAACTAGTCCATCAAAATTTTTGTTGCATGCTGTCTTGCAGTCTTCAGCCAACTACTTTCTGGCCAAAATCATGTAAGTCTCCAGACCAAGTGGGAAGCCTTTTGCGAGCCATTCGTCGGCCATCCGCTTGATAATAGCAAATCGCTTAGCTTCAAGCTCTTCATTCTCGAGCGGATACATCTCCTGCAAAAATTTAGCAAAATTCTCGCCGCTCCATAGCTCTACCACGCATTGAAAAGGCCAAATTTGCATGCGTTTAAACCCAGCCGCTTCAAATCGCTGGCGTAGCGCCAGAAGGTCCTTCCCCAAGGAAAAATTGCTGTGCTCTCCGGCATTCTCCTCGATTCCAAGTTCCTTATTCGAAGCCGAGGAAATGACAAAAAGGCCGCTACGATCAGGGGATCCCCAAATTGTAAATCCAGCAATTCCGTTTGAAGCCAACGTGCGACTTGCCTCCCGGAGCAGCGCATCAGGGTCTGTAGTGAGCTGTAGACAAAGACTCGCTATATAGCGGTCCACTGATCCGGTCGCGACTTCGTTAAGGTCTTGACCTACAGATAAAATTGCAGCGGGTCAAAAGTCGCGTTCTTTTAGGTAAGGCTTTACATACCATTCGCCACTTTGCACTTGATCTCAACGATGTCCATCGCAACACCACTTAAATTCTTCTCGGCCAGATTAACCATCACAGGTGACAAGTCGGTGACCGTATAAGTACGTTTGGTGTCGTTCGATAGCGTCGACGGATCATTGAGTAGGTAACGGACGACATCTAGAGAGCCGAGACCGGCTCCAGCTGCTACTTCAAGTACGTTGTGGGCGGAGCTGAGCTGCATGTGCGAGTGCAAATGTTGTGAGCATTGCAACGTCACGTGTTTATTCGCTGTCTCTGTAAAGCGCACGGCAATTTTGTTCCAGTGGTCTTTTATCACTTTAAGGCGATCCGTCATGCCGCACAAAATTTCTTCTCGTTAGACTTGCGTGAATTTTTAAATAGCTTGAACTCCTTCAACAACCGCTTGATGACAATCTTTTCATAAATTTTAACAGACTCTGGTGTAATGAATTTTTGCTGGAGCAACTTATAAACTTTATTGTATTATATAGTAGGACATCAATGCTCCGCTTCCTTAGCCAGTCAAGCGCAGGCACTGCTTGCACCCGGCGCTTCTTTCATGCATCAATAAAAGCTGCGCATGGCGATCATTCCAAATTCGCTCAATGTCCAATGTAAGGTTGCCATAGACCTGTAAACTTGCTTGCTTTGAATTAAACATTATTTGCTACTAGCAGTGTCCATATTAATTTTAAGCTGCGGGACGACTCCATTAAGGAAGTGGAAGCTAGGAGGGGCATGTCTATTTTGGACGTAGCCCACGCCAATGATATTGACTTGGAGGGTGCGTGCGAGTCGTCCATGGCATGCTCCACGTGCCACGTTATTCTCGAGGAACCTGTGTTCGATAAGCTGGAGGAGGCTTGTGAGGATGAAGAGGATATGCTGGATATGGCCTTTGGGCTCACCCACACGTCTCGCTTAGGCTGTCAGGTGATTGTGAACGAGGATTTTGAAGGCGCAACCGTGACACTGCCAAAGGCCACGCGCAACTTTTACGTCGACGGACACGTTCCGAAGCCGCATTAATTTATCAAAATCTTTGACGAAGCGGACGTTTTGTTTCAATTCAATTAGCTGCTTTACCGCCCGCTGAACGCGACATAAATAAAAAAAATGACGTTTAAACAACTGCTGCCTCACTATGGTTGTCAAAATGTGGCTGCATGCTGATACTTGTTTCCATAGGGGCATTCTCCGAATCAAGTTCCGACGAGCAAGCCTGGTAATTCGAAGGCGCTATCGCACTAAGCATTGGCGTGGCTGATGCAAGATCTGGGGTCAAGTGAGCACTTGAAGTCATATTGACGGGCTGAGTTAAGCTTGCGGGGACTCCAAGCCCCGCCGTATTGCAGACATACTCGACAGCGGCATGAACACAGTAGACATAGTACGACTCCTCACCGTTTGCATTATCGGCAGTGATGGCAAAGTTTTCGAGTAGATGCAGTTGGGCATGAATCGTCGGCAGTTGGCAGTGTACCAGCGTGTAGGCCAACAACGGAAAAAACGTTTCAACTGAAAATTGAGTCGTTCCCAACACTTGAGCAGCTTCGTGGTGTAAAATCACGACACCATGCATGAGCTCGTTCAGCAAATCGCAGGGCACAATGCTCTCCATGCCACTAAATGCCTCAATCGCGCGAACGAGAAAGACTTGTCGCTGGTCTGGACTATTACCATTCGGCTCGCAATGGCTAGGCAAACCAGAGGAGATCTGAGCGACCAATTCGGGTGAAACACCCAAGCTCTCCATTGGCAAACCATTCAACTCGATGCATTTTTTCCGCCACAACTTGTCTTTCCTCTGGCACTCTCGAGTCGCTTTCTGGTTAAAGCAAAGTAGAGCTATGCGTGGAAAGATAGTGCGCTGAATGAAAACGTTCAAGCTCTTGCTCACGTCTGCAGGCACGTCAAACTCACGACGCACTCGACCTGTAAGTCGTGTTAGGAAGTCAGTTATTTGTTCAATACACGGATCTCTCGCCCACAAAGCCCGCTGACGACGTTTTCCATGATGCGTCACAGAGCTCGTTCTCAAATCACGACCTTGGTGCTCGTTTTCCTCTAATGCTTCGTGACTCACAGCCGCAACATCTTTTGAAAGCTGGAGCACCCACTGGCAGATACGAGAAGTTTTAGACGAAAAGATAAGATTCTCGAAATACGCCTGTGCAATCTCCCACCAATCAGCTCGACACATGAGCTCGTTGAATTCAGAGTAAAAATCTTCGCCAGCAAGGACGTCAAGGATTTTATCTACTTGGACCTCCTGTAATCCACAGCTGGACTCAGCACAAGAGTCAGACAGGCTTGATTCCGGGGTCGATGCCACTCTGGAAGCTGATTCTTCTCTAGCATTTCGTTGCACCAGTCGATACCAACTCACAGCCTCAAGCAGCTTTGATAGCATCACACGCTTGATGTGAGGGATTTCAAAACAGTCATTCCCATTGTGAAGTTTTGCCAAGGCCGCAGCGCAAAACCGCTGGTTGACGCTTGTCATCAGCAGTTTGTGCTGCTGGTTCAGTACAGTATACTTAATGTCGTTCGCCAGCATCGCATTCGCGGCTTCAAAAGAGTCCATTTGGCGCTCCGTTAGCTCTAGGTCTGGGTTGTGCGCCATCACAATTTGCAAAATGCCGCTCACGTGTCGGCGGTATCGCTGTAGCTGATTAAGCGCTCGATGGGAAACAGCCACACCAAGTTTTTCGGCTAAAAACGCCAGTCCATCACTTTGAGACGCTTCACTTGTTTGCGCCCCACACAATAGACTCCACATAACCGTTGTACGAGCAACGATGTGCTCCTGTGCGCGCTTCTTGCTCGCTATTTGTTGCGTCTGATAAAGACAACTATATTCTCCTGCAATGCGAGCATCAATCTCTTGCAAACTCTCTAGGAGCTTCGCTTGTAACCTGGCCGCCGTCCCGGGGCTATCGGGATCGCAATTTGAATCCCCAAGACTCGCGCCGCCCAAAATGACTTTGTTTCCATGAGGAATCGAGAGCAATGAGGTTCTGTCAAGAGTACGATGGGGATGGGGTGGGATAGGGACGAGGCCTCCGTTTAGCGTGAACGTCTGACGTATTCGGTCCCAGCGGGTGAGGCCAGAATCAGGGCAAAGGCTGCTGGATTCACCACCTACGCCCATGGAAGTAGAGCGGTCATACAGAAGACTCTCGGAGCTCAGATGTTCCTCACTTGTGTCCGTGGTGCAGGAATAAGCAAAGGAACCAAATGGACGGCGGCTAACAAATCGTCGAACCTCGTCATTGTCGTCATCGGCGGCCTTGTAACTGCAACAGCTTGCACCCAGTGTCGTCGCTTCTGCTGCATTCATAGGTGAATGCATAACTTCGTCGAAAGAGCTGGCGCGCGCACGTCGGGCGTGGCCGTAAAAGTTCTCGATGACGGGATGCGTACGCCAGTCGGGTGCAATCCATACGGCTGGCGCACCCACTTCCTCTTTTTCACGGGTGCGCATTCGTCGACGCATCGGACACGAGGACATCGCCTGGCTCTGATGGCGAGAAGCCTCTTGGTGCTGCCCCTGCACGTCGTCAATTTTAAGCATGGCTTCTGCCAATTACCTTGTGTGGCAGAGTCCGGCCAACAACGGGTGTACAGCACTGCCGTCGACAGGTCGCGCTCGAAAGATCGTCGAGAAAATTCGCGTGAACTGCGCTTGACGTTACTGGGAGACGGTTTCTTCGTTCACACGGTTCAGCAACGTAAGTTTCGCTTTTACGCAACGTTATGGAATAGAGCGACAAAAGTCCTCGTTGAGCGCGTGTGCAATTTGTTGTCAGTCGACGTACAATTTATGGGTACAGTAGTCTAATTACAAACTCGACCTAAATAGATACTTGCAAGTATTATATTGTCCTTGCTTGCACTTCGATGAGACCAGATAATGTGTACCACTGTGTCATGTCTTCTCACGATTATTTGGCCATATCTGCAATTATAGATTTGTGCTCGTTTACTTCTCACATACAAGTTTCAAGTCATCGTTTTTTCCGGATTGGAATTTCAAGCACTGCGACAGAAGCAACAAATTGTCGTGAGGTTGCGCCATCGAGGAACGTGATAACTCAGGCAGCTCCGAAAGCGATTGTGGTGCAAGGGCCATGAGCGACATGCGGCTCTTCATATACCGCAATGAGGCAGCGTCCGAGGGAAAGGTGGGGTTGAGAAAGGACCAATTGACGCGAGTTTGCGGGATTCACACTTTTCAATGATCATGCGCTACACAGGTGATGAACCTCAAGTCGAAGGACAGCATCTCGAGACTGAAGAAAGTGGCGAGCAAAAAGCTAGGCGTGCGTGCCAAGCGAATATTTCTGGCCAGTGGCGCTGAGATCTCAGATGTTGACGAGCTGCAGAACAATGACACGCTCTACGTCTCGCAGGGCGAGGTCTTTTATAAATCGCTTGGTACGGCTGCTGCGTGAAAGTTTTGAACTTTAATGCAAACATTGACGCGCGGCTCTAAGCAGGTCCTGCAAACGGACAAGAGACATTTAACATGTCGGTGCTTGGCTCAGGCGGTGTGGGCAAAAGTGCATTGACGTTGCGCTTTGTAAGAGACTACTTTGTCAAGGATTGGGACCCTACGATCGAAGACGCTTACCGAAAAGCTGTGACAGTAGACGATGGACTCTGCATGCTTGAGATATTAGACACTGCAGGGCAGGATGTAGGTTTGTCATGTTCGAAGGGCGAGGCCGTAGCAATAATTCCGTTCTGGGTGCGCTGTGTAGGACTTTGAGTCGCTGCGAGGGCAGTGGATGATGGACAAGGATGGCTACGTATTTGTATATAGCATGGACTCGCGAATTTCGCTTCATGTACGAGTTTTAACGGACTATATATTATAAAATTGTGTGTTGACGTGCGCGCCTGTGGTCGGGTATAGGAATTGCAACCATTTTTCGATCTGCACCTTCAAATCAACGAAAGCCGTCGCCCGCTCCCGCCTATTATTCTTGTGGCAAACAAAAAAGACGTGGTGGATCGTGACCCGACAAAATGTCAAGTGAGCACAGAGGAAGGCCGGCGAATAGCGCATTCTTACAATGCTCGCTACATTGAGACTAGTGCATTGACGGGATCAAATGTGACCGCGGTATTTGAGACATTTGTGCGTGAAGTGCGTCGGAAAAAAGTTCCGAAGTTGAAGAAAAGCACGTGTTTCATTCTGTAGCGTTACTTGGAACCAATGCCGATCCTTAGTCCATCAATGGGGTTAGTAAAGCATGGCCAATTTGCTCGAGAATAAGACATTATGCCTTAACATTTGCTGCTAGAGATAATATTAAATTGCCAAATATATTCTATTTCCTTCATCATTATTATCTAATTCCTTGTGTGAACCCCGCAAAAATAAAACGTATATAATATTCGTCTGATAATTTTTTTTTTACGGGGTTTCATTTTGCGCGAGTAATTTAGCGCGTAAATTTCTCTCTTCCTTATGACGTCAGACTAGACGATAAAAATATTTAAACGCTAGTAAAATCAAATAGCAAATGTACAGCACTCGGTTCCTGTGAAGTTTTATGTTTTGCAAATATTGCAACTCGGAAGTTTGAAAATTAAGCCCTCGCGAAAAGCCAGGAGGCGGCTATGAGCGATGCAGTGCTTCGAGTGCGTAGCCATCTACAGAACCTCGTGCAAGAGAGCTGGACGGATCTGGAAAATCAGCATGTGAGCAGTGTTTCTTGGCTGCACGATGAGCTGGCGCAGATAGCGCAATCGCTTGAGATCAAGGCGCCTTTCGATCCCAAGGCTTCAGTCGCGGTCGTGCCTTATCCTAGGTATTATGGGCTGCTGTCGTCATTTATTGCGATAGATGTTATATGAGATGCTCATGTCGGTGTATGCTATTGCTTTTTCACTTTCGTGCAGAACCCATGAAGATACATTTACAGTCTTGAAACCAACTAAAAAAAAGGCCAAGATCGAGTCGCCGCGTGAAAATGAGGTGTCACCTGCGAGTGAGCCGAAACGCTGTAGCGTGCGTACGAGGCTGTCGATGCGGCTGTGTGTCAAAGCACAGAGTGAAATTGTGCGAGAGAAGAAGACAAGAAAGCGAGCACGTTCGTCGGAAAGGCTGCTGGAAGACCCTACCAAGCTCAAGGTAGTCGATTTACGATTGGAATTGAAGAAAAGAGGTCTCAGGACGACTGGACGAAAGGTAGCATTGCTTGACCGACTGCTTAACATTTTGGAGGTGGAGCAGAGAGAGAACGCGAGACAGGAGCCAAAAGAGCAGAACGAGATGGAAACACACGACGATAAAAGTGACGAAATTGTGCGAGAAAGCGTAGATTCCACCAAGTCAGTGCGCAGTCAATTAATCTCACCGATATCTGTTGATCAAAAGGACAAAGAACTCGACGATCGATCAGGAAAGCCGATGGAGGTGACAGTAATTCCCAGAAGAAATAGCATTGACGCACTCTATCGCAATGAATCATCAAGGAAATCATCAAATGATATCTCGTATGCTGCTGCAAATGATCCCAAAAATTTGACACAAGGCGAGGTTTTGAAAGGCAACGACGAGCGCGAAGCAGACATAGATGGCAAAGAGTGTCGTGTTGAGGTAGCTAGCAGTGAGAAGGCTCACAAGAAAGACGTGCAGAATACAAAAGACTTGACGGACATGACTTGTCCAGCATGGACGACAAAATCAATTTTGCGGAAGGTGTCGTATCTTGCTCCTTGTTCGAGACCGACTCAGAATGTCAGTTTTGCCCCAAATACTGTGATTGATTTGATTGCAGAAAGTTCGCCGACAAGATTTAGTCAATCAGAGCCGGAGATGAGTCCAGAACCCAAGTTGGACGTGCCTGAAACAACTATAAAACAAATAGTGACGGAGGAGGAAGTTCCTTTTAAATCTGGTACATCGACGAAAAAAGACTTTGAAAAAAAGACTGTCAGCATTCCTGATGCTAATTCGGCTCTGACGACAGAAAAAGACACTTTGACTTCGATTTTAGTAAGTTGTGAAGAAGAAACTGAGGTTCAACGAAAAAAGCGTGAGTTTGATGAAAGTGTACAGCGTGAAGCCCAAAAACTTCGCACGGCTGCCAAGCTGTCCGCCCAGAAGCGGCTGGAAGAAGCCAAAGCTAGCAAAACTTTTTGGGCGAAGCGTGACCAGTTGAATGCAAAGTTACGAGCGTCGTCTGCCGATGACAAGCAAAAGGCAGCTCTTGTGCGTGTGGCGTCGTCCGAGCAAGCGAAAGATTTTGTGTCGCCGTCTTCTTCGACTGTCACTGAAGGCTCGTCGTCCAGTTTTGAATCTTCGACCTTATTAGCATTGGTGGAGGAGAAGCGGACGCAGCAGACGACCTCTCAAGGAGGTCAGGAAGATGCAATCGAAGGGAATTTGAAACAAACGATTGTACAGCAACATCCAGTGGTAAGCACGCCGATAGTCTCATGCATTATCGAGAGCTCGCGGCTCGAGACTAGCAATGTTCGATCCACTGTCTCGGTTCTTGAAGATAAGCAACAAGTTGAGCGCATAAATACTTGCAGGTCTGTGGAGAAACCGGCGGCAAAGTCCATGTCGTCAGTAGTGGGCTTAGCAAAAGGTTCGCTTCTACAAAAGGACGCCGAAGCGCCTTTAGAACTGGAACCTCAACAGCCAAAACACAGTATATCTGCCTTGTCGACTGTAAAGGCTTTTTCGAAGGGTACGGACAGCATCAATCATTCCGAGCTGCAGATGTTAAAGTCTATGTCAACTTGGACCAGATCGGATTCATTATCATCTACCGTTTCGTCAATCAATGAGCCTTGCATTGTTGAGAATGCGCTTAAAGCCAGTTTTTCAACAGCTCTTAAAAGTTTGAAAAAGCCAAATTCGCAATTCACCAGCGAAATGCACGTTGTATCTTCTTTAAATGATCGAAATGACATGCAACCAAACACCAATGGCCGCCTCGCACCTGTGGTCAATGCCTTGAAACTTGCAGAAAAGTCACGGATTGCCGAGGAAAAGAAACGATTAGAGAAAGAAAAGCGGAAGGCGTTTTTGAAACAAAAAATGGAAGAGCACAAACAGGTGGCCGCAATCAAGGAAAAGGCTGAGAAGGACGCTCAGGCTAAGCGAGAACAAGATCGCTTGAATGATCGAAAAAAGCGAGAGGCTGAACTTGCGCGACGGCGTCAGCAGAAGCTTAAGGAGATGCGTGCAGGGCTAGAAAAGAAGCGAGCGATGCTTGCCGCAGAAGCAAAGTCTCGTCTTGAAACCAATGCAGCGATGGCATTAACTTCTGCGGCTTCAGCCCCTTTGCCATCCCATCACAAGCATCGCGGGTTATCAAGTGCAACAGAAGCTGATTACCTGACGGCAAACATAAAACCATTGCAGAAGGCCATGTCCAAGCCAGTTTCGAAGCCTATCCCATCTCAGCCACCTCCAACAGCTTCAAGGACAGCACCAAAGCCTGCGCCAAAGCTTCTGTCCAGTTCCGAATCGGTTTCTTCTCTTGCACATATGAAACCTATTTCAAAAAGTCACACACCTGAAATCATTACTTACGAGATGTCGGACAACATTGAGTCCTCGGACAGCGGCTCGGAATCGGGTCAGAAAGGAAATAAAAAAGTACCGAGGTGGGCGCAGCGGGATCACTTAAACAAGATTCTACACGCACAATTTGGCAAGAATGCCATTGATCCATCCCCAGCCATTTTTAAAGACTTTGTGGACACTTGCAACCTTGAGGCCATCTTTGAGACTTCGGATGCTTCCAAGAAGAAAAAGTTTGCGCGCCGGACAAGCAGTGGCAACTGGTTGGCAGATCGTCCGACTGCACGAGACAAAGCATTGTATCAACGTGAAATGGGCTACGATCGGTGAGATGAAGCTGGAAAGCGTAAGGTGGGAGATATCTATTAGTGGTAATGAAAATGAAAATTTATTTATATGTCAGACTCAAGGAAGACGCAAAATTTGTCACTTCATGCTGCTTTTAAAAAAGGAATTGTACTGGAAATTTTACGCGTGGATCTCACTTGCATGAGAAGCAGCAACGCTTTATCGATCAATCGCTGCACTTCACAAAGGCTTGCATTGCGCCAAACTGTTTAATTTACTTTACGTGAAGGTGCTCGGGTGGCGATGTCGCAAATAAATCGTTACGCGCTGAAGAGAGTGTATATTTCATACATTTCAATCCTTGATCGAAAGACGCGAGGAACATCTTTATCCTGTAATATTAGCTCCATGACTCAGTCAGCAAGATTTTCGAATAAGCCTAGATAGACAGCAAACGTCTTCACACTAGGGGCTCGTGTAACTTCGTTTAATTTTGGCTCATAGTTGGCAGTGGTTTCCAGCGAATAATTGGAATTATATGCGCTTAAATTCCACACCGCCGCAAATGGGACGTCCGACATAATGTACGTCTCGACAGCTTAAACACATATATTTCTCATCCTGTGTCTTTTGTATGAAACCTTTGCGACTTCATTTTTCGTGGAGGGAGAATTCAAGGCTTTCGACCGTACAAGTGCGGATAGCGTCTATGACGCTGGAATTTGCTTTGATCTTGTTTGACGACTAGGAGTAAGAGCTTTGCGTGCCGCGAAGTGTGTCTAGTCAATATAGTCAGGATGATTAAGGCTGACGGAATTTGCGTTGAAATCGCCTGCAATTTAGTGAAATATTTTGGAGGAAATTCATCGTCGTATAACAGATGGAAGAGCTCCTATAATTTTATCTTATGAATGGCGTTAGCATGAAACCTCATGGATCCACTGCGTCAAATTTTTCATCCCCAAGAGCTCAAAAGAGGGTTGACATTATTTCACGTCAGAGTCGACGAGAGTTGTTATTGGTAATAATTCTCGAAATCACCTTCTGGAGACGACAGCAAGTTGAAATGCTGAGTCGAGGAGTTGAGTCGTTTAATCGTTACTGTAGAGGAGCAAATGAGGAAGGAAATTAATTGCCAGAGTAAATTGGCCTAGCCAACAACTTTTGCCTTGGGAGCTCAAGTATAGCCCTATAAAAATTACTGTAAGCTCGACAGTTGTCGACAACATTGAAAGCGGCCTCTTACATCGCCATCTCTTGTACGACTATAGTCGAGGAACGAATCAACTACAGAAGCGAAGTCCTTATTGAGTACCCAATACGATCTGCTTTTGTTTTAATAATACACTCTACTATCTTTAGTTGCAATTTTTTGACTATTAGTCAAACAGCTCTTTCACCAAAACGATTAAAGAAAGTGTTACAAGAGTTAATTTATTCTTAAAGATTTCGATTTCTGAAGCTTTATTTATAATATGAGTTGACATGTACGACATTAAACACTTCTATGACTCGGTTGTTATCCTTGCCGCGTGAATAAACTCGTTTTTTGGAAATTGCACATCAAGCCAAAACCTTTACTCCGGATATATGGAGAGTATGCAGCACAAAAAAGGATCTGTATACTAAAAGCAAGCAAGTAATAACCCTTTAATAAATTGATCGATGCAAGCAATTAAAGTCTATGGTAAGCTTAGATGTAAATATAAATATTTGTTTCTATTGCCTCAATTCAACAAAGCCGTTTCAAATTAGCTAGCATTCGCAGTTCTTGAGCTTTCGCCTTTGCCTCCTTTAGCGCCAAGTGCTGAGGAAGGGCGAAAGCGCTCTGCCAAAAAATAAACAATACGAAAAATTTGCTCAGTTTATTTAAGGTACTTGAAAAGCGGCTCGATTTATCAAAATTGAACATTTATTCCATTCACGAATCTCAAAATAATAAAGACAGACGATTTACTTTCTTTAATCTTCAAAATCAGACCAAGTACCTACTGTGACAGAGTCACTCACTGTGGTCGAAGAATGGCGACGGGATTGAACTCAAGTGGCCTTAGTGACTGGTCGGGGGAATTTCCGGTGGAGTGTCAAGACTGCACCGAGCAGATTTGCGTGATTACCTCTGAGTATGCGTCAAGACAACTAGGGAAAATTGTGAAGCCATCATTTCACGAGGTGCTGTTTTCCAAAGGTCGCATGCGTGAAGACGATGGATTGATGGATTGATCAACCTAGCTACCATTGTAAATAATAATCAGGGCCACATTCTCCGCATCAACAGTTGTGAAATGGATCGCTACCGAGCTGTGTGCGTTTTGGCGGGCCAGAACGTAACATGGAAATTAGATGTGACGCTTTATGGAGGCAATACGCTGTATTTGGATCGCTGCAGCATATGCACTTCGCTACTACCATAAAAAGTTAATGTTGTTCGACTAAAGTGTAATAATAATGTGGCAACAATGTACGACAGCATAACATGTTGATGCTTTAAAAGGTATCAGGCAAGCATATCGATTTCGTTGCATATGCTTATCATCGCAAACACCCTTATGATTTTTAAAATTGATAAGCTTAATATTAGGTGGCAACACATGTTGCTTAACTAGCGACAGCAAAAAACGGGCTAACACCCTTGTCTTGATCCAGGTCAGCAAACTTGTGGTTCACGTCTCTATGATGGCATTCGTCCATACGGATGCACTTGATAGTATCATAAACACTGCTACCCTCAGGAAGCTTGTAGTACGTCTGAGCAATTAGTGGCGCCGGTTTCCGCTTCCACGATTCTAAATGGCCAGTCTCAATATCTAGCAATAGACTAGTGTAAGTCTTTATTGCTTCTTCCTCTAAATATCCCACAAAATGATGACACGTCTTTGGCGAGATTAAATACGCAAGCAAAAAGCAGCTAAAGAATATGCCTTGGGCTAAACATACAAGTGCTCGCAAGCACCAATTAGGCTGCTTTAAGTTCATAAAAATTAATAAGTGCATGCGTTCATTTGCAGCCTCTTCAAGTAGAGTATGAATCCATCCATAGTCACTTTTCATGCGGCGCAGGGAGCGAAGGTGTCGTAACATGCCTGCTACCATACCCGGAACTCCCGCTACGGACTCCATGAAGAGACACCAGTGAAGCCAGTCCTTTTCCGTCATCTCACCTCCTGGACCACTGTGTCCAGAGATCGTTTCAAAGCCCATTTGGAGAATCTTGATGGCGTAGTACGCAACTCGAGCGCTCATTGTATCTGCAGGGTGATGCGTCTGCTCGATATCAGAAAATTTATCCATATCGTATACAGGGTGCTCTTCAGCGTTCTTATGAGACCTACAATTATTAATGGGAGCCATTGGGCGGACGTTCTTGGATTCGAGAAAATGCGCCTTGTAGGCAGGTTCACTGGATACATCAACTGGTTGTGCGTTGTATTCCTCTTGATTGGCTTCCGTGGAAAAAAAATTAAACGACGCTGAAGCTGGAAGCACTGGCAAAAGTTGACGCAATAGCATGCGTAGAGCCAAGAAAAGAGACATTCGTAGCGTGTACAAAGAGGCTGCTTTTAAGTTATATTGTAGACTAAGAAACAAATTTGCAACTCGCTTTAAATACGTCTAACTGTCACTTCTTCTTATGTGCGATAAGAAAATTCTTAACTTGCTTCAAATGAGAATTCTCGGTCTTCAGTGGCGGTTGCAAACAAATTGGCTTATGTCCTTCTTCTGGTCCAAATTTGCAATATTGTGGTTCACGTCCCGGTGGCTGCATGATTACACTTGGTCATGTCATACCCGTTTTTTCCGGCAATTTGTGATACATTTGCGCAAAAGGTGGGGCCTAACTCTTACCTTCTATAAAGCAAATGTTTTTAAAGAGGGTCTTTCTCTACACGTAATAGTGTACGTGAAGTGACGTGAGGCACTACTCGCACTGAAGCAGTGCGAAGTGGACTTGTACTGAAGCAGTACAAGCAGTGCCCCGTTACAGTCTATGACCTCAAATTAAATCTTTCTCATCCGTAAACTCATCACCCATTCTGAAAATACATGAACGCGTCGCTTCCTTACTGTCGAAGCGCTTCTTACGGTGCTTTTGTGTTATCGGGGCTCAGATGGTGCTATGACGGAGAAGGATTGGCTTAATTGGTGTCTCTTTCTTGAGTATGTTACGGGTGTGCCCGATATGGTGGGTGTAACGGGGCACTGCGACTTGTATTGTTTCAGTACAAGTCCACTTCACACTGCTTCAGTTGTGAGTGGTGCCTTTCGTTAAGTAACGTACACTGTACGTATAGAGGAAGACTTCTCTTAAGACAAGTTAACTTAAGAGGGTAAAATGAAAACTGTAATAATAT
>NW_027152030.1:1020182-1027284 GCF_004359215.1 Bremia lactucae | reverse complement strand
CTATACCTATTTATGGATAAGAATTCAGGACATTACTATATAAAGTAATATCCTCCAAATATTATCTACCTTTTAGATAATACATTAATTAACAACCTTTAAGTGTTTATACCATGTAACGATACACCGTTACAGTGGGCGGTATGCTACGTCACCTTGGCTCCTTGCGCTTGTTCAAGCGTGACTATGGCTGGAAGACGAAGAAGGCCGCGGCTATGGCCACAGACAATAGTACTAGGGCCACAGACATAAAGTAAACTTACAACATGCTAAATTATGATTGGTTAAAATATTTAAATCAGGTATCCTGACAAAAAACGCGATTTTTCTGATATTTAATGACCGATTTTCTTTATTTCTATCGACCGATATTTTTTAACTTTGAAACCCCCTAATATAATGATTTTTTTTTAGATATAAACAATGATGAGGATAACCAGCTTCTTTTTCTATATTTCTCTTCATGAATCAGATAAATTGGTGTTTGTTGATGATGTTCGGGAGGGCCCGGCTGCTGAAAGAGATTGATTTCGAGCTTGAATAATTACAGGGCATGCTACGAAAGTACGTCGATGTCCTGTTTGATGGCAAGCATTGCATGTTGCCTCTTTGAATTTATCCCCTCTATGTATTCAAAATGTGACGGGTCTCGTTGCGTAGAGTTGTTGTTGCTTATGCTAAGCCTTCCTTTTGTTCGCGCAACTTCCGTCTCGTCTAGAACCTGTGGTGTTTGCTAATTTAAAAACCTTTAGCAATTGAATACACCCACGGAAACAACAAAGAAGATCCAAAAAAATAATAATTAAAAAATACCTGCAATAAATCTGTCAGTTTGTTCACTACTGCCTCTTTCTGGTGTTGAGGAAGATTTAGAAAGTTTTCTTGAACTCTTTCAAGTAAGGCTAATAAAACATTGTCAGGTAGGTCAACAACAGGAGGACGTGGTGGAGGAAGTTGATGGAGGTTTCAATGAACATTTATATCATTCAATTCAAGTCTCCTCTCATTTTCGATGATCAATCTTAACCGGTGCTCACAAGGTATCCCCCAGACATAGTTAAAGTGGAGGTGCATGGATTTGGACGATCTGCTAATGGACGTCGAGCTATTCCAGCTGTAAATACAAATATTTAGTCAATAAATGATTGAATTGACGATGCAAGCAAAATACAACTAAAATGTTTTAATTTTACCTCTGCAAATACTTTCCGAAGGGCATAATAATAGATATTTCTATTGACATATTAAAAAATGTTTCCACGTGGGGTTGGCTGTCCAAAAGGTAAGATTGTGGTATATTCAATCTGGATGTTTTCGATCGATTGAATTAATCGTTCGTAGCATCCAAGAAGATTTTCCATGTTGCTTGCGGTAATTCTTTTACGATACTGTGGGCACCCCTCCTCGGGAGGTGACGGTGTGACTTAGTTGCCGTATCGAATTTGTCACACGCCCAAACAAACTTCTCCTTGTGCGGATTGATCAATGATGTCGTTAAAAATTTTCAATAGAATTCGTGTGGTTTTCATTCCAACATCGGAATGCTTTCCAATTTTCCTCGAATTCATTTCTTGTATCCGAATAGGCGACCTGTACAAAAATTAATTAAAGCGAGAAAAATTAGAATGTGAATGAACATTTCTGATGGCAAGCAGAGAAAAAAGAGAAAAAAGAAGTTGATACGTTACCATTCTCCATCCTTTTTTGAGAACGCTTTCCACTGTTCGTCATTTTCCCCAGCAAAATAAGGTTTACACTTGGCAACGATGTTCTTTTCAATACGCCACATGCAAAGTATAATGGATGCTGCTGAAAAGTTACTCTGTAATGAAGAGCGAGAATGCCAACTCGTACATGATCGCAATAAATTTATCCAACGATTGTTCCATGATGATTCTTTTCCAAAAAAATTTGTGATTGACCGGAAACTTGCACTCATTAGCGCAAGTTTCCGGTCAACTACAAAATGTTTAAAAATTTGTGATTGACCGGAAACTTGCACTCATTAGCGCAAGTTTCCGGTCAACTACAAAATGTTTTGGAAAAGAATCATCATGGAACAATAGTTGGATAAATTTATTGCGATCATGTACGAGTTGGCATTCTCGTTCTTCATGAAAACAAAGGCGGCAGAGAAGGTCGAATAAAGATTGGTGTTTCCAACGTGTAGCAGAGGAAATGGGTTTTGCTGGTTTTGTATTTGAATCCAGCAAAAGCATATCGCAGTGGTCCGAACAAGCTCCACGTTTTTTGGATGCACAAAAAAGAGATTGATGATGTGCCCCGAGGCGTCCTTCTCGATGTCTATTTCGAATCCGTAATCCGAGAAGGTTTGGTACAGCGCATCTATCGGGTTCGTCCATCAAGCTTCTCTATGGCATGTTTTTGATTGATATTCCAAAGTTTTCGTTTGGTGACCTCTAATGGCACATCTTGCTCCCTCAAAATGGTCTGGACGTGCCGGGCGTTCAAACGAGACGGAAACAGTCCGGCAGTTTTCTCTTTTTGTCCTCCGAGATTCGAGTATGCACTGGATGGGCAGTCGTCGATGTGGAGGAGTCGGGGTTGTTCATTGCAAGTGACTGTAAAGGACCAGGTGATGTCTGTAAGGAAGGTAGAGATTAAGAATGCATTGGTATCTTCGGTAAATTTACTCAAAAATATTGCAAAGCTTACCTTTTGCTTCTGATCCAACTCCTTTGAAAGACAGTCAATGAGGGCACTGCCTTTTGACATTCGACTTCTTGTTTCTTGGGAAAGTCTGTGACGGTTTCGGTCTAAACCTCCACGAGCACATTTATGGTGAACAACTTGTATGCCATCTCTTTGCTTGTAAGAGGATTAAGTGACAATTCCATAGCCCTTTGCAGCCGCCATCTTATTGATATGTTCTTCCATGGCGTTCCGCTCAGTGAACTGTCTGTTTTCCTGCTGGTCAGCGTCCAATGAATATTAATAGTCTTTAGTGCGGTGAAAAGCGGTGAATACAGATAAATCAGAGAAAAAAATAGCAGATTGAGTGAGGATCGGCACAGTCAGTCAGAGTATTGGAAGATTTATCAAGCACAGTCAAGAATGTTCTCTATAAAGCAAACGGAGCGATAGAGAGAGAGAGAGAGAAGCACGACAAAAACACGTCGCGGAAGCTCGTGCTAGCAACGCCGCAGTCTGATAGGTCACAAAAAATTGGTCGTTAGAAATAAAAAATAGCGATTTGTATTGTCAGGATACCTGATTTGGAAATTTGAACTAGTCATAATTTTGCATGTTGTAAGTTTACTTTATGTCTGTGGCCCTAGTACTTTTGTCTGTGGCCGTAGTAGTAATGTCTGTGACCATAGCTGCGGCCTTAAAGTTAAATGAATTTAATATAACTAAGTTCTTCTGTTTCTATCTATTTAAAACTAACTTAATTATATAAGAATACAAAACAAGTAATGAAGTCTTATTTGTCTCTCTCTTTCGCGCGTCCAGCGCTGACTGGACCGCGGAGCATGTTGACATAATGGCCTATATCTACGAATGGATGAGCTTTCCGAATATTACTATGTAAAGTAATATTCTCCCATATGTTCGACCTTTTAGATAATATACTAATTATCAACCTTTAAGTGTTAGTTTCATGTAGCGAACACCCCGTTACATCACCCCTCCATTAAACGACAATCACACTGACTGTCATTGGATAGAGTGGTCACTATAAGCCCACTTAATTGAAAACGATGTTGATCGGTCAGATCCATCATTTTTAATTCTATCGCATGGTTGGAAAGTCCATGCGGTATGCGAATAGTGCGGCGCCTTCTGCTGCGGTACATGCAGCCGCGGGCGACGCATTATTGTCTATTGCGGCAGACGTTTCGTCTGCCGTAGATACGGACTGCAAACATTCTGCAGGAAGTGGTAGAAGTTTGAGAGGTGCTCGTGATGAAGGCTAGGCTTCACTCGTTGACATACGTCGCAAGCATGGATGTACTTGCGTAAGAACTGATACTGGCAGACCCAGCAAATGTCGCGACTTACTGGGAGATAAGTTTCCTCACGTCCACGATGCCCACTCGTTGGTGCATCGTGACACTCATACATGATGCGCAAGCGCAAATCATTGTGATTTTTTTTTATTTGGGACGACGACACGTGGAGTGTAGTAAAGTAAGCCGTTGCGTGTTGTGTATCGATCGGTTGACGATCGATATAAGCCGGTAATTTTTTAAAGATTTATTAGAAGGATTCATCAGATGATCCATTAACCGCAGAATGTCATTATCTTCTGCGTAGGCTTTCTTTATGTCATCAAACAAGGTTGATGACGGAACACTTGAAATGAGTGTTGCAACAGTGGAGTTTTTTCTGCTGTTGGAGTGCACAGCAGGCTCGAAATCGGGATGGCGTGATAACGCATCAGCGACGGAATTAAGTCGGCCTGGTTTATATTCCACGGAGAAATTATACTCTGAAAAAAAGGATAGCCACCTCGACATGATTTGCAAAACATGTGTGCTGTTTACGGCCGTGCGTAATGACGCATGGTCCGTATTTATGATGAACGGTCTATCTCCAAGGAGATAGACTCCAATATAGCCAGAGCATATTTCATGGCAAGGAGTTCCTTGTCATACACTGGGTAACTGCCATTAGCTGGTTGCAGCTGACGCGATTGGTAACAGGTGACGGGCTCCGCGTCGTCTGCATCGCATTGCATTAACGCACAGCCGATTGCGAAATCACTGGCGTCACAGACCACATGGAATGGTCTGGCTTGATTTGCAATCGCCAAGATGGGCGATTGGATCTAGCTTTGCTTGATATTTTCAAAGGAACGCTGACAATCAGTCTTCCATAGCCATTTCTCGTCTGTTTTCAAGAGACGAGAGAGATGAACTGTCATCTCTGCATAATTGCTTGAGTACTTGTGCAAGTACGCCGCTAAACCAAGGAACTTTCTAAGTCCCTTGACGTCGACTGGAACTGGCCAGTCGGTGATTGTCTTGACCTTTTCGGGATCAGGGCGCACGCCGTGTTTACCGACGATGCACCCAAGAAGTGGCATTTCGCTTGCAGCGAATATTCACTTCTTGAGATTTGCGTACAACTTATGCTTTCGCATAAGTGTAAGAACCTGACGAACTTGAGTTTTGCCACGTCCGTCTTTCCGTCTATGGACCGGCTATGGACGAATACATCGTCAAAATAACTCGGTGCCGGTCTCAACAGATTTGTTACGCATCTGTTGAATGTTGTAGGGGTGTTACCAAGCCCCTGTGGCATTACTAGCCATTCTTCGAGCATACCAATAGGAGTGATCACTGCTGTACGGGATGTCCTGTTCACGTATAAGGATTTGATGGAACTCATCGATTAGATCCGTAGACGAAAAGATGTTCTTGGACATACCATCTATGATTACGTCTTTTCTAGGTATCAACGTTTGAGCCGGTACCGTTGCAGCAATTAGTTTATTGAATGCGTGCACTATCCGCCACCCTCTGTAGCCTTTCGCACACATAAGGTCGGAGAGCTATGTGGGGAGGTTGACTCCCTTACATGATCTGCTTTTTATCAATCGATTTAGAATTTATCGATCGCAAGTACTTGTTCACGAGGCAGTGGCCACTGCTTCATGACACAGTTTTTCGAGCCCGGTTTGAGCTCGATCTCATGTCGAGTGCCTTTATCTTTAGAAAACTCGCATGGAACTGCTACAGAGAATACATCCCTGAATTCAATCAAATCCTTGTATAAAGAATTTATCTTAAGTGACTCCCAGGATTGAGTAGTATATATCTCAATCCGAGCTTCACATCGAGGACACTTTCGTCCATCGATGAGCTGCTGAAAATCCGTTCGTTCTCTGCAAAAATTACCGCTGACCGAATATCGGTTACGTATTTGTCCTCTGTGACGAGTACGCAGATCTGCTTGATTCTTCGACTATGCAGATCTCCCAAGATCCATTTAGATTTTAGGGTTGGTAATTGAATTATGTCCGAAGTTAACTTCGGAGAGCAGTACAGATCAAGAGTAAAAGCGCCTACTCTTGATCCGTCATTAACCAAGACATTTAATGTCTCGGTTACTTCCTGAGATTTATCCACAGGTTGCCGAGGGATCAATCCCTCGGGTTGCTGAAGTCTAGTCACTTCAGCATTATCTATTTGAGGAGATTTCTCCTCAAGTACGTGGGGATTTATTCCCTCAACGTCTTTCGGCTGTGATTGCGCTATCACAGATGGGTCGTCCACGGTCAACTCTCTAATCGACTTAGGATCATCGTGTTGTCCCTTATGGGCAACGGAATCTTCTTTGGATGACGCCCGTTAGGCGTACATTTTTGTCCGAGTGGATTGGTCTCAATCCACTCGACATATTCGAGTGGTGATCCTTCGGGCGCTGCCTGTGCATCTGCACAGCCGCCGAAAGCTGCTCCCAGGGTGATTGGTAATCACACTGTGATCTTGGCAGTCGTACTAACGACCGTACCACAAGTCAGGCCATCGCACTCACTCGTAGTACATCCACACGCTTGTGGACGCTCCAAGACGTTCATCAGATGGCCATCTGATGAACAAGTGGTCGGCATCTTTACGGATCGATGCTGTAAGCTGATCCTTGGCTCATATTTTCTGGGCCAAGGTAGACCTAGGATGACATCAAATTTGTCATCCAAATCCAGTCCGATATAATCATCGTCGTACTGTAAATCCTTTAACGTGTAGTGAAATTTCACTACGCGTTTCATTACTGTTATCGGTGCGCCTGTCGCTAGACGCACCGTCATCCTCGTTGGAGGGATGTCGCGCTCAACATATTTGAGCCTATGACCCTCTAGCAACTGGCGCCGAATAAAGTTATTCGACGCCCCACAGTCCACTTAGGCTCTGAGTGACAAATCATTTTTCACTTTTAATATCAAGGTGATGAGGGATATCTCATCGCCAGGTGCAGAGACTCATAGTGATTATGTGTCTTGAGCAACTTTTGTTAAGAGACTTGCAAATTCTCTTGAGATGCTGGATCAGTAGGGCGCTGCGCCCCTACTGACAGCGACGGTTTCTAGGCGGTCTGTTACATTGTTGCGACTTCGCAATAACGTCGGACCCGC
>NW_027152030.1:982702-1018888 GCF_004359215.1 Bremia lactucae | reverse complement strand
TCCAGTCCGATATAATCATCGTCGTACTGTAAATCCTTTAACGTGTAGTGAAATTTCACTACGCGTTTCATTACTGTTATCGGTGCGCCTGTCGCTAGACGCACCGTCATCCTCGTTGGAGGGATGTCGCGCTCAACATATTTGAGCCTATGACCCTCTAGCAACTGGCGCCGAATAAAGTTATTCGACGCCCCACAGTCCACTTAGGCTCTGAGTGACAAATCATTTTTCACTTTTAATATCAAGGTGATGAGGGATATCTCATCGCCAGGTGCAGAGACTCATAGTGATTATGTGTCTTGAGCAACTTTTGTTAAGAGACTTGCAAATTCTCTTGAGATGCTGGATCAGTAGGGCGCTGCGCCCCTACTGACAGCGACGGTTTCTAGGCGGTCTGTTACATTGTTGCGACTTCGCAATAACGTCGGACCCGCAACCGGTGCCTTTTTAGGCATTCGGTCCATAATTACGTTCAGTACTTCTCGGTACTGGGCGTAGGGCTGCACGCATGAGCGTACTGTCCTAACTTTTGATTGCGATTAGATTTCTGTGATCGCTTGTTGCTCGAAAGCGAGGTCTCAACATAAGAGAGGTCGATAGGTTCTGGACCTCCAAGCTCGTGTCGTTTTGAGGACGATACGATGTCGAACTAGCTTAAACCTGTCTCAAACTAAAGTCTTCCTGATCCGCAACGGATATTGCTTCTTCAAGCGTATCTAGTTCCAAGCGGAACAGAAGATTTTCGTGGGACCATCCGTAAGACCTTGCATTAACAATGTAATTAACATGTGTTCATGAACTGGGTTGTTCTTGATACAGCTCGCTAAGAGTCGTATATGCTGGGCATAAGCGTGAACATCACGCTTGCCTTGCTTGAGTTTCAGAAGCTCTGAACGAGCTCTGAATTCAGCCCTTGGCGGTTCAAACGTCTGTTTAGGCCGGGCTTTCAAAGCTTCTAGCGACCCAAAGACATACGGGTCGCGCAACTTAAGGCATAGTGCTCAAGTTTTGGCACGACCTGCCAAAATTCGACTGAGCAAATGCGACGTGCATTTGCTCGTTGACGATATGACGAGGCCTTATGGCATCGTCTAACTCGACGAACCATCCTAAGAGGGAGTCTTCTCCGACTCCCCTATACTTAGAGATGTATTTATGTTACGGTTTTGGGACGACGCACAAGCGTCGTCCCAAGTACAGGGGTCCGTACCTGTTCTAACCTCAACAGTTTTGCCTGTTGAAAGCCTTCCTGATTAAGCAAGGCTACCTTCTCTTTCGTCTCGTCAAGTTCATGTTGAATGAACTTGGCGATGGCTGAATGAAGGGCATCTCTGTCCGAACCAGACAGCATGGCCAAGATGGCATCTTCCCTACGGTCGAACTCATTCGTTCGACGACACTCCTTTCTATGTAGTAGCTATCACGCGAAATGTGATGCGTATTTCCATTATCATATACCATGTCCATGTTTGACGATAGAAATGTGGTCCTTGGACGGACTACAAAGTGCTACCAGGTGTAACGTGGCACTGCCGACTTGTACTGCTTCAGTTCAAGTGGTGTCTCACGTCACTTCACGTACACTAGTGTGTGCAGAGGACGACTCTCTTTAAAAACACTTGCTTTAAAGAGGGTGAAAAGTAAACTGTATTTAATTTAACTGAGTTTTTTTGTTCTATCTATTAAAAACTAGCTAATTATATACTAATACAAAGCATGTAATAAAGCTTATCTGTCTCTCCCTTTCGCGCTCCAGCGCTGACTGGACCGCGGAGCAAGTAGATGTAATGGCCTGTATCTTCCAATGAATAAGCTTTTCGAAAATTACCCCAAATTTTGATAATGTTTTGGGGATATTACTCCACAAAGTAATATCCCCAAAACATTATCAAAATTTAAATGATTTATATATTTACAACCTTGACGTGTTAATTTAATGTAACGATATACCCCTCTACAAGATGCCTCGAAACTTCACGTACACGGGTATCGTGGAAGGTTTTTAAGTAGCTAAGGGTCTACCAAAATTTACGTTAATGATTATGATTATGACTAGGATAAAGGAAAGCTGTACTTATATATTAGTATCCTACTTAACGATCTTCTATCTACTACTAGACTTATTAATTTAATATCTTTTTAAGTATGGCGCCTCATTGCACACCGCACAATCGTGTCTTGAAACGATTGGCGGGGTTGATTTATTTATATCTATTTTTTTGATCAATAGAGCCAACGTCTTATTGCATCAATAATATCAAATTTGGTATTATGTGAACCATTTAAGTTAAAATTAGTATGAATAATTTGTACTTCTTCGTTTATTTTATATTTTGTTGTTATTCGTCTTACAGGAAATAATACTTATGTAACGGGACACCCCCTTACACCCTCCCTTGACCAACAGTTACTATAGTGACTGATGTAGGGTAACAAGAAAGATTATTATGTCTTTCCCTGTAATTTGCAATAATAATTTGAATAAAAGTATTTTTTTTGCACTATTAATTTTAATTAAAATACCGATTTTATTTGCATTGTTGATTTTAATCAGAATGCCGATTCTATTTGTATTATTGATTCGACCAAAATCAAGATGGCGACGAATAAGGCTGTGCGCGTGGGCCCTGGTGCCGCTAAGCTGACAGCTGCACGGACCAGTGTAGCTGCAGTAAGGCAAATGTTTCAGTAGACGCCAATGCGTCTAGTGCGGGAAATATGTCACCTCCTACTCCCATTGGAGGTGACTGAGGTATGTCATCTGTTGATGACATTGCAGATGACGGGGACAAGTCACCTGCTACGCCAATTGAAGGTGACTGGACCAAGACACCGGCATCGCCCTACTGAGTGGCTACTGAAAAGGCCGCCGGATTACCCAGGGCCGAGTCCCTTAAACCTTTGGGTTCTAACGTGAATACCAGAGAGGTGATGACGAGGTTAATAGACCCTAAATTTAGCCTGTGTATATTTCATGGTAAGGAGCTTCTTGTCATGCACCAAGTTGTTGCAGTCAGCTAGTTGAAGCTGACGCGAATAATAACAGATGACGCACTCTGCGCCGTCTGTGTCATATTGCCAAAACGGACAGCCGATTGCAAAATCGCTGGCGTCACAGACCACATGAAATAGTCGGTCTTGGTCAGCAATCGCCTGGATTGGCGATTGCATCGGGCTTGTATTAATACCTCCGAAGAAACGCTGACAATCGGCGTTCCTGACCACTTAACATTTTTCTTCAACAAAACAGAAAGATTTACGGTAATTTTGGCATAATCGCGTGAATGCTTGTGCAGGTACACCGCTAAACGAGGTACTTTCTAGTTCCCTCTACATCGACTGGCACAGGCCAATCGGTGATCACCTTGATCTTTTCTGGATCCTGGCGTACACCATGTTTACCCACGATGCACCCAAGAAGTGGTATTTAGCTTGCAGCGAAAATACACTTCTTGAGATTTGCATACAACTTGTGCTTACGCATTAGTGTAAGATCCTTTCGGACGTTATGTACTTCAACATCCGACTTTCCGCTCATGGCTCTGCTATGAATGAAGACGTCATCAAAATAGCTCGGTGCAAAATCTTGCACCGATCTCAACAGGCCTTTTTCATTACGCAACTCGCACGGTATGGATTCATGAAGGACATCCTCTATGGTTTATAATCCTTGTATAAAGGGTTTGTCTTCAGAGACTCCTAGGATAAAGATGTAAAACGTTTCATCCGAGTTTCCCATCGAGGACACTTTCGTCCATCGATGAGCTGCTACGAACCCGTTTGTTCTTAGGAAAGATTATTGCCGACCAAATATCGGCCACGTAATTGTCATCTGTGACAAGTACGCAGATCTGCTTGACTTTGCCACTACACCGATCACTCAAGAACCGTTTCGGTTCTAGAGTTGGCAATTGAGTCATCTCCGAAGTTTACTTCGGAACCGCTAATATATTTAGTGTATAAGCGCCTACACATGATTCATTGTTTACTAAGACATTGATTGTCTCAGCTTTTTCTTTAAAACATAATTCCAAAGGTACCTGGGAACCTTTGACCACAAGTTTCCAGGGACTTATTCTACAGAATTTTTTTGGGGAGTATCTTTCCCAACTTCCATTAGCTGTGATTGTACTACAACAGTGAGATCCTTTAACAGCGACTCTCCAGTCGATTTAGGATTTTCAAACTGTCTCTTATAAACGGGCGGTTTAAATTTGCTTGGATGTTGCTTTTTAATCAAGCATCCTTATTTCGTACATCTCAACTTAATCGAGTGGTCGAACTTCGACGCTGCCTGTGCTTGTGCACAGCCGTCGGGATCTAACTCCACAATGTGTTGGGTTCTGAGGTCTTGTGCAGTCATGCTAACGACCGAACTACAAATCAGGCCATCGCACTCACTAGTAGGATATCCACACGCTTGAGGACACTCCAAGACGTTGACCTTCAGATAAATAAGAGACATACAATGTCACGGCTTGGTGCTCCCACTTTATACATGGCTCGCGCTTTCTGAGCCAGTTAATCCAAGGATGACATCAGATTTTGTCATCTTAATCTAGTACGATGAAATCATCATCGTACTGCTTACCCTGGAACGCGTATATGATACTAGCTACACGTTTCTTAACCGTCACAGATGTGCCTGTTCCTAGACACACTGTTATCCTCGTTAGAGGGATATTGCGCTCAATAAATTTGAACTTGCAATCTTGTAGCGATTGGCGTCTTATAAAATTATTTGACGCCCCACAATCGACAAGGGGCTTGAGCGGCAACTTATTTGACACTTTGTTTTCAGGATGATGAGGTTAAAATCATCCCCTGAGGCAGTTACACACAATGTTTGTGTGTGAGGACCACCTTTCGTCAAAAGACCTGCAAATTGTTAAGACATTGCTGGATGAGTAGGGCGCCCGGCGCCTACTGACCCCGACCCGTTTTTTTACGATCCGCCTAGCCGTTGCGATTTTGCAACAGCGTAAGATCCGCATCCTTCGCTGTTCCTAGCGAGAGGTCGGTCTTTTTGCTCAGTTATTTTAGGCACTGGCCGTGGGGCACTACACTCATAGCGTAGTGGCCCATTTTTTGACAGCGATTGCATTGTTGCAATCGTTTGTAACTTGAAGAGCGAGGTTTCTCACTCTCTACATACGAGAGATTTATGGTATCTGGACCTTTGTTATCTTGTCGTCTCGGTGGACGATATGCGACCGAGTGGACGAAAGCCTGTTTCAGGCTTAAGTCCTCCTGTTCCGCTATATAGATCGCTTGGTCGAGCGACTCTTATTCTAGCCGGAACAGGTGGATCTTAACAGGTCCGTCTGCAAGACCTTTCATAAACACAGTTAGTTACCTGTGTCTGTTCATTAATTGGATGACTCACGATACCGACCAGGAATATTGTATGTTGGCATAAGCGTAAATGTCACGCTTGCCTTGCTGAGTTCAGCCCGAGCCCTGAATTCGGCACGTGGTGGCTCAAATATATGTCTGAGCCGGGTCGTTAAGACCTCATACAACCCAAAGACTAATTTGTCGTGAAGCTTGAGCCCGAAGGCCCGGGATTTGGCACGTCCGGCTTAGTTGGACATGCCAAATTTCACTTTCGTCGCATCATCACTGATACGACGAGCTTCTATTGCGTCGTCTAAATCGACCAACCATCTCAAAAAGGAGTCGCCTTCTATTGGCTTATACGCAGAGACTTCGATCTACAAGCTTTCGGTTCGACGTGGAAGCGTCTGCTCATTAGTAGCATGTAAATGCTGCTGTCTCAACAGTTCCATCTGATGAGCACCCTGTTCTCTCAACACCTCCGTGTGTTGGAGCCTTGCTGGTGAAGCAAGGCTACTTTCTTTTGGGACTTGTCGAGTTCGTGTAGAAAAGACTCGGCTATGGCCGCATGCTGTTCATCTCTACCCAGAATGTACTGTAAGCGGCAACGGCTGGCCTGCCTACGACCGAACTCATTCGTTCGATCGCTCTCCATTTGAGGTCACTCAAATGAGTAAACATCTTCCGCGTTGCGTGATAACCTTCTTGAGGGGCTGGGAAGCTCCCTCCTTCTTCAACTAATATGTCCATGTTGGATGGAACGTGCGTGGGCCGTTGAACGGATTTAAAAGTGCTACTAGGTGTAACGGAACATCTTTCACTGATTCCAGTTAAAGTTGGGTACCTCAAAACTTTACGTACACGGCGGTACAGAGGAAGGTTTTAAAGTAGCTAAGGGTCTTTAGCTACCAAAAATATTTCAAAGGATTAGACTTAAGGAAAAGTAAAATTGTATTAAAAAAATTAATATTTAGTTTACTACATCACGATCTTCTATCTACTACTGAACTTATTACAATAATATCTAACTAAGTATGGCGCCTCCTTGCGCACCCCTCGTTTTGTGTCTTAAAACGATTGGCGGGGTTGATTTAGACTTAAATGAACCAATCAATAGGCGGATTTTTAATGTTGGTTTCAATATAAAGCTAATGTCTTATTGATGTAATAATACCAAATTTGGTATTATTGAAATTATTTAAGTCAAATTAACAAAGATAATAAATTGCACTTTTTTGTTAATTTTCTCTAATAGGAAATCATTATTGTTATTCTTCTTATAGGAAAAAAATACTTATGTGACGGGACCCCGTTACAATTTGTCAAACTGATTCTCTTCGGTGAAGCGTCACGTGGTAGGCCTTCATGGCTGCCAACGTTGACGAATCAACTTGTGCCTTAGCACGGATTACAGTTTCCTGGTGTCTTGCCTCGAAGTCTGGTCTGCGCGATAAGCGTCAGCCAAGCCATTCGACTTACCCGGCTTGGATTCAACTTTGAAATTAATTTCTGAAAAGAATGTAACCCTTCTTGCCATTTTAGGCGAGAGGTGCGGTGAGTTTATTGCGGTCCGCAGTGATGCGTGATCCGTATAAACTACAATGGTGTAGGTGCACGCGAAACTTTTAATGAGTATATTTATCGAAAGTAGCTCCTTGTTATACACAGGGTAATTCAATCTCGCGGCTTTCAAAATCCAAGACTGATAAAAGATGACACGGTCGACGCTTTCGTTATTTTTCTGCATGAGCGCGCTGCCGCTTGCAAATTTGCTTGCATCGCAGGCGACGCTAAAGGGCTTATCCGCGTCTAACAAAATACCAAGACCGGTGCCTCTTCAAGAGATTGCTTCACTGATGTGAACGCATCTACTTGTACCTTTGACCAAACCCATTCAGACCCTCTATTTTGCGAAGGTCAGACAAGGACTTAGTACGCTCTGCATAATTCTTGCTGTACTTTTGCAAGAGATTAGCGAGCCTACGAGTTGGCCCAAATCCTTCACGTGTCGTGGGATTTTTCATTCATTTACTGGTTTTACATTGTCTGGGTCTGCTCAAACACCATGTATACCTACGATGCAACCCAGCATAGGAATATTAGGGACCCCTATGACGCACTTTTGCAAGTTGACATACAATTGGGCGTCTCTCAGAGGCTGCAACACAGCGTCCAAATGACGCTTGTGCGACTCTATTTCGCTCAGCCCGTCCTCGGCCCCACCATGAACGAATACATCGTCAAAGTGATAGGGCGGCGTAGGCACGGTGCTGACGCATCACGTGAGCCACCACTCGATTGAATGTCGCCGGTGCGTTTTCAAATATTGGGGCATCACAAGCACTCCCAAAGCATACTGCTTGGGATGCTTAGTGCCGTTTTGGCTACATTGGACTCTCGAATTAGTACCTGATAGTAGCCATCCTTTATATACAACGCGAAAAGATAGTTGGCTTTCTCATGGAGTCAACAGAAAATGCTTTCACGGGATTGGCGATTGCGCCGAAATGGTAACCGTGTTCAACTTTTTGTATGCCTGAACCACGCGCCATCCGCCTGTGCTTTTACGCACACAGAAGGTCGGGCGGCAGTGAGGCGACCTGCTCTCACGTAAATGTCCCGCCTTGGATCGCTTATCGATCAACACATTGATCTAATCGACTTATTCTTTCGGCAGAGGCCATTGCCTGGTCACACAATACTTGGTGCCAAGATCCAAATTAATTTCGTGCGCCTATCGGGCCAGTAGATGGCTCAGCACTTCTTATGGGAGCACATAACGATGTTTCCACAAAATCTTTAAGAAACGGGCTGTCTCTTAAGGCATCCCAGACTTGAGCAGCGAATCGATGTAGAGTTAGCAGCTGTGCGTGTCCGCCAGTCTATTCATGGCTGGTGTTTTGCCACTATGGCATGCCTTATACGGACTCTCCATACCCAGCACTGTGAGCTTCTCTCTACAGGAGAGGTCACTAAAACTGAAGGCGAGTTCAACTTGAATTTCTCAGACTTTACGAGCGCGCCGTACGCTAAATGAACCGTCGCTTCTTCTCGCTTGTCATCCTGGCAAAGCGACTCAAACAGCCGCGAGTCTTACAAGATTCTGTGATGCACCCGAATCTACGAGAAGGGTCATCACATGGTGTTAGCCTCGTACTCGAGCGCTACAGCCCAGCAGGTTAAGGTCGAAATTTCGAGACCTCAGGGACTATGCTACCCATTTGTTCGACAACTCTGAGCTTAATGAGAGCTTCAGAGTCCGCGTCAGTGGGGCATCCTGTCCCAACTGCGCTCCTAAATTTTTTGAACCCTCAGCGGTAGATGCCGAACTTACACGTCTTGCACGCTAACTCTCGCCCTCACCTTCGTTTTAGCACCAGCAGGGACTCTGGCATAGCAGACATCGCTTGCCATACTTGTAGCAGACTACGTCTGGATTGCTCAACCCCATAGGAGTGGCATCCGACCTCTCGGGCGGCGGCTTTTACAAAACCGTGGCACTGTTTGCAAATTGCTCGTCAACCAAGGCAATTCGAATTGCTTCTTCCATCGTCGACGGCACCTTTTTAAATAGAACCGGTCGCGATCGGCCGTGCCGCAGTCCGTTCATGAACGTGGGCCCTTTAATGTGTTCGGTCTCCTGCACATGTTCTCTCAGGTTCGCTTCGCATGACGCGGTCCAAAGAAGCGCGCCTGAAGCAACACTTCGTTACTCGGCGACGGATACATGGCGCGGATCTTTGTCTTAAAGATCGCCCATGAAGAAAACTCCTTCACCTCCACCATAAGCGCCGAGCAAGCGCTCTCTGAGGCCTTACCGCGCAAATGCGACATGGCGTACGACACCATTCGGGTGTCGTTCTCGATGAGCTGCGCCACACCGCATTGCTCCACGGCTACCAGCCAGTGAAAGATCTTGTGCGCTGAAGCTCCATCAAGTTTGGGCGGTCCGAATAGGCCTCGGCTGATGCGGCCGGGCGAAGAGCATCTCAACAGGACTTTGAAAAGTTTCTCGCGGCGCGATTAAGTGTCTTAAGACATGTACGTGACACGATGGCAGATTGCCAAGACAAACAGAAAAACAAGCGGATACCAAAGGCAGAAACTGTATTAACTCAAATGCGGTCGAAGACCAAGTTTTATTAAAAGCTAGAAATCTATGCATCAACTTGGTTCTGCGGTCTTCAATCCCAAATTGCGCCCGCACTGTATAGACCATTTACAGTCGTGGCCAAGAAGAGCCTAGCTTACACGCTTAACCTTTCTAGCAAGCTGCGTACACACCCAGTGTTCTAGGTCGGCTTGCTCAAGCCCAATCGGAACTCTTCCGACGTGGACTTTGAGGCGCTTGCGCCAAGAACGACGGCCGTGCCGCAGATTGCTGCATCCTCACCAGGATGCCTAGCTGACCTTTTAAACGAGATTGGTGGCGTTCCAGCATTAAAATACGGTTTTGGACCGCCTCAGAAGAGCCCTCAATCCGACAAGGCCCTCGCAAAAAATCGTGATTTAGAGCATCATATGCTTCCGCCGAGATTCGGCCGCCTCTCGCGCTGCTTGATCCGCGAGGAAACCTTCAGTTTTGCGTGGAGAAACTTTTAATGCGAGATGTCGTAAGGGGGCATGTCCAATCTGGTGCAAGCACTTGGAAATTTGATTTCTAGAGCCTACTTATGAAATAGGGTCTCGATAAAAGATAATTGTCACAGGCGAACCGTGTTGTTGAAACACAAGATCGATGAACAGCCTTGCTGTACCTTCACATCAATGGTATCCGGCATAGCCGCTCTATGAACCATTTTTGCCCACTCGGTCAACAAAGACCAATATGCCGGTGTTATCGGCCGAATTTGGGTAGGCCGAAATCAAAATCCATTCTAATGGACTCCCAACACCCGGTGGGTACGGGTAGACTTGCCAGTGGTGGAGCACGTGAGCCGATGTTTTAACCTGGGACACCATTACCTTTGGCTTAAAGAGCCGTATGTCTTATCTTCACCGAGTTGACCATCAAGGACAGTATCATGTGCTTCATAGAGGATTCAATACTTCAAAAATTTCATCATGAGAAACAACGCCGCGCGAAGTATCCACAGCATCCGTGCAATAAAGCAACAGGTCGTCATCGATAGAAAATCGATAGAACCTTGTACGCAAACGTGCCGACATTCTAAAGCCTGATTCAGTGCTCTTAAGAGCTCGTAGCAGAGCTACACACTGTTTATCCTGGGCGTAAGCCAAGCGGATAAATTCAGCAATAGGCAAGGTTTCAGTTGTTGAATAAGAGACTCAAAATCCGGCCTGCAAGATGACGCATCAGCCCAAGCATTCTGCTTGCCAGGTTTATACTTTACCTCGAAATTGCATTTGACGAAAAATGAAAGCCATCGAGCCATTGTCCGTGAGAGATGGGGCGACTTAGTCGTAGTGCGTAAAGACACTACGACTAAGTCGCCTCATCTTTCACGGAGGCGTGATCTGTATATATCACAAACGGCTTAGAGCCTAGCAGATGAACTCTGAATTTGACAGGAGCATACTTCATTGCATAAACTCGTTGTTATGACTGGGTAGTCCCTTTTCCGCAGCTTTAAGCTGTCTAGACTCAAACGCAATTACACTTTCACGCCCATCATTATCTGTTTTATAATAGAGCAATGCCAATGGCAAAATCCGGTGCGTCATTACGCAAATTCTTTTGGTTCTTAGGAACCGGCCAATCAACTATGGGTTTACTTTAGCGGGATCCGCTCTAAGGCCTCGCTTCCCAATTAAGCACGCTAAAAAGGATTTTTTTCTGCGCCAAAAATGCATTTAGATGCATTAACATACGATTCATTTGTACGCATGCACTCGAGCACTACTCGTAAATGGTCAATGTGTATTTCCACATCCTTCTGACCCTGTTCCGCACGACTGTGGAAAAAAAATTCATCAAAAAAAGTCTGTGCATAGCCTCGATGAGGGCGGAACAGTTGCGTCACTAGACGATTTAACGTTGCTGGGGAGTTGGAAAGCCCTTGTGGCACAACCAACCACTCCATGACACACCGCTTGGGGAGCTAATCGCTGCGAGAGTAATATCGCTAGCTTGCATGAGCAGCAGGTAATAACCATCAACTAAGTCAAGTGCACTGTAAATCGTACATCCCGCCATATTGTTATGGAGAACATCCTTTTTAGGAATGGGGGTTTGTGCTGATATAGTGGCAGCATGAAACATATTATAAGCATGTACAATGCGCCATTTACCATTTGGCTTTTTGACACAAAAGTCGGTGCCGAATGGGGAGATTTGCTCTCTCGTACCATTCTAGCCTCGTGCTTAGCACGGAAAAATCGTCACACTGTTCCTTTGGTTAAGTTCACTGTCGTGTGACAAAGTAATTGGTTCCAGGAAATAAGTCAATTTCATGACGGACACCTCTATTCATAGATAGACATTTTGTATCGGGTCACTACGACTTGTACAGCTTCAGTACAAGCCCACTTCGCACTGCTTCAGTTGCGAGTGGTGCCTTACGTTATTTCACGTACACTAGTACGTGCAGAGGAAGACTTCTCTTAAAGGTAACTAGCTTAAAAAGGGTAAAATGAAAACCGCATAAATATAATTAAGTATTTCTTCTTTCTATTTGTTAACTCTAACTTAATTATAAACTAATACTAAACATGCAACTGAATTCTTATCTTATCTTATCTTATCTTATCTGTCTCTCTCTTTTGTTTACATCTACAGCTGATTAGTCTGCGGAATAAATAGATATAATGGTCTATACCTATTTATGGATAAGAATTCTGAACATTACTATATAAAGTAATATTCTCCAAATATTATCTATCTTTTAGATAATATATAAATTAACAACCTTTAAGGGTTAATTTCATGTAATGATACACCCCGTTACACATTTCGTCTAGCTCTTAAAGACCATCAAATGACGGAATTGCCGCAAGGCTAATTTCTCCCTCGATGTTACCGGTCATCGTTTACAAGCGTATGCGATTGCTCTCTCGTATCACTTTGTGAGGTATAGACGCTTCGCATCTCTCCTGTCTCTGAGCTGAGAAAATACGCCTCTTAGAGGCCGGGACATTCACGTCCCTAAAATTTCCAGCCTGTATTGGATCTATTTCAGAGCTGGTGTCTTATCCGACATCCGACGAGGAGCTATGTAACTCAACTTCCTTGTCTAGTGACCGTTTACGTGTCACTTCACGAGCATTAAAAGGGTTTGACCCAAAAATGCCCTGGCGAATAGACAATAGTGTCGCTACTGACGCTCAGTATGGTGCCACCTCGGCCGACCACACTCGGTGGACTTAGACGTGCCACTCCACGTATCTCAGGGATATTACACCCTTGGTGGCCCACAATGCTTTCAGAATTCAGTGAATCGTTATTGCAACGAGTGTCACTCGACTGAGTACGTGCCGTTCCACATCCTATTTTGTTCGGGCTCGGATTTGATGTTTTCAACATTGGAGTTTATTGACTCAGACGTTCCAATGTCTAAAAACTGACAGACTAAGTCAGTGGTTCGCGCCAATAGCGCTTTTGTTGCCTAGCAAAGGTGGTTTTTATGACTCTCCAGAATTTTGTTAGGAACATTTCGCGTTGTGACTAAGGTCTTAGACCTCCAATTGATCCATGGCTCATGGCGCTCAAGCCAGGCATACCAAAGCTGAGATCATATCTCGAATCCAAATCAAGGACAAGACAGCGTTCCACATCGTCAAGTCCACAAACTTCATACCGAAGTTCAACCATATTTTAGGAACAGTGACACGAGTCCCAGTCTCTAAGCGAACAGTGATTGTATCTCTTTCATGCGCTTTAGGCGCCTCAACATTTTGTTGATTTCCCTCAAGGGAAAGACTTCGAGCATAATTGCAAGACGCTCCTGAATCAACCACGACTTATCAAAGCCCTTCAGAGTCGCCTAAGCGACTAACAAGCCAGGCTTCTACTCACGTACCGTTGCATTATGCACCGAGCTAGTTGCGGCTACGTCCTGATTACTCTCACCTAAAGGTTCGACAGAGCCTAGGTCTTCCCCAGTAAACGCCCCCCACTAACTAAGTATCGACGTCTTATTCGCATCGTATCAAATTTCTTATATAGGTCGGAATTGGTGCCTTTTCGAGCTTTACGCGTATTGCGTAGAGGACAGGCTAGACGTAAATGTTTCGTGCTTTCGCACATATAACATCTACGGATGTTCTTATGCTGTTTCACAGCTTAAAAAGCTTCTTCTTCTTCCTCAACGAGGCTTAAATCCATGGGTTTCGGTTTCTTCGACGATGGCGATGTGCTCAAAGAACTTTTCGGTAAACAGGCGTGCTAACACGAGCAGACATAAATTCGAACTCAGCTCCTAGCGCTATGGCAACTGCCTCTTCGAAAGTTGCAAGATGGGATCGGAATAATTCCGTCCGGGCAACGCCCTCATTGAGGCCCCCATAAAGACTGTTACGACAGTTGCTTCTTGCACCGCTCTTGATGCATATATGCATTGCGAGTTCTCATCTCCTGGACATAGTCCCCTTGGGTTCGTCTACCCTGATGAGTCGCCATGAGCCTTGATCGCATGCGAAAAGCTTGATCAGGCGATGCAACCATGCTAGTCATTTGTTGTTTCATCGAAAACAATGAGGGAATAGCGTCGTTTACAGACGAGCTGGACGAGAACACCCATTCTAAGGCTCTACCTCCGAGCTTGAAAATGGCCATGGCTACCTGTTGCCCTTCTGGTAATAACAAGGCAGAGTCTATGGATATTTTTATCTGTTGTTCCAAAATGGAAGTTTTCCCCCTCTTTACCCTCACATGTCTTATCATTGACAACAAGAGAGCGAGCCCTAGGCTCTGAACCAGGTACAGAAATGTACCGAGTTGACATAGATGCCGCCAAGTGGTCCTGGACCTGTCCGAAAAGAGAGGACTCGTATCGCATAAAGGCTTCAGCCTTGAATCCAGAGACCTCTGAGCCCTGGGGCATTATGAACTCAATGTGTTTAAGCCCAAACAAGGGTTTGAGCTTCTCAAACGCTGTTCGTTTCGCCTCTGAAAGTTCTGGAAAATTTTTCATCATATCAGAGGCTTAGTCTTATAAAGACTGAGGCGTGGATTGACTACGAGTACTACCAGGTGTAGCGGAGCTACTTTGCTCCATAAGTCATAGGAAGACTTATTGACTCAAAGAGTCCCTTAGTTCTATAAAACGAATAGGTTTAACAACTCATTGAGTCGTACGAGCTACTGAAGCTTATCGAATCCTACTTTAAAAGATTTAGGGGCTCATGGAACCAAGTGGCAACCGATGTCCGAGAGTGTATACCTTAGAAATGATACTTCTTCTCACAGGTCAATGTGCAAGCCTTAGAAAGGCACTTAACGCTTTAAGATCAAAGGGGGAACTGAAGTTTTTTTAGTATATTCCAATCTAAAACCTTACCCTGGCTAATTTAAAATAGATTTCGGCCGCCAGATTTACGGACAGCTTCCACGTATTTTACCCATAATAAATGGGATTTAAGTAATTACCTATTTTAAATAGAACAAAGGGGTATGTTACGCATAAAAAAGTAGATGTACCACAACAACAGTTCACCAACCGTGTGTGCCCCATTACCGTATGGCTGCTAAAGTAGCGCCCGTCTTCACTTGGTAGCCCTAGTAGTACTGGCTCGACCCGTCTCTCTGAGCGTGTCAGTGAGGATGAGCCTCAATATCAATTGGGCTCACTTCCCCCACCTTTCCGAATATCATCAGGAGGTGGCAGAGCACTTGGCGCAGGAAATTGGTGAGCAAGCCATGGCCAGGCTATTGGGCGGTCCTCCTGAGCAACATGTTGCTCAGTTGTAGCAATTTTAGAGCGTTCGTTCCCGGACAGTAGAGAGCCGCGCCCGAGGCAAAGAGCCATGCTGCTGCGGCGGAGGCCGTCAGACTTAGGATGAACTTAGGCGTGAGCAGGCTCGGAGCGAGGAAGCTTACTTATTTTCGAATGGTAACAGGGCTGATATCAGATATCCTATCGGCTTATTCTCCCCCACCAAGCTCTGATCTACGTAGCAGTATTGTTAACGGAACGCGTGGGTGGGTGAGACCGTTGACATTGAACGAATGTGTAGTCTGTGGAGGCATGGACAGCGTTATTTGACGCAAATTGCAGCGCTGGGAGCATTGAGCTCCAGCGCTTTGGTGTCTGAGCACACACACTGCGTAAAACTACTTCAATGACGCGATTGAAACGTTCAGTCTGACCATCGGCCTGCGGATGGGCCGCGGTGCACATACAAGTCTCGGGTGAAGTGGCATGGGTACCCCTCTTATGAAATTTCTTGAAACTTTGAGGTAAGATTATCCGTACGCCGTTAAAGTTTTTGATCGCCAAGCTCGGGGTCAACTTTTGTCAAATGATGCTTCCCACCACTAGAAGTGGGAATCGGTGGATCTATAACCTCAGTGCAGCTTCAATTCAACGTTGCACGGGCAACCGAAGCACTGAAATATTGGCTAGGCCTATCCTCGTTTTGTGGCATAAAAACCGAACATAACTGGCCTTTAGCCTTAAGCTTGGCGAAATCGAAGCGAAGCTTCCGTTCTAAGCGAACATCAGCCACATCTGCAGACTCTCGTATACACCAGATGTTGCGGAGGCGGCGGGCCCGATGGACCCAGTTCTCAAACGAAGCGTCGGTTTTGCTTTTTGATTCGTTTGGAAACGGAACGATCGGAATTTCCCTCTTTGAGTTTACCGAAGCCTTACTTGCCTGATCACGCAAACGCGTCAGATATTGACCTCGTGTCATTACCTTTGGCGTAACGTATTGCTCATGAAGAGCGTCGCGAGCAGCGATTTCCTCCGGCGTTTTCGCCTTTGGTCCGGAGGTCTAGATGGTCAATCTGCGACCCGTGATCTCATTGAGACGCTCTTCTACACTAAGTGGAGTGAATCTGCGTTTGCTTTCGCTAGCTCTGCAGCTCGATGACGAGCTTGTTCCGCAATGAGGATTGCCCGCTCTTGCTCTTCATCGAGCGGATCATGATGATATTGGACACAGGGTCTGGCGTCCGGTACAATGTAGCTAAAACGTCCGAGGCGCCACGTTCTGGGAACGGATTTGAAGCTCATCGTCGGGGGAGTAGCTTAGAGTCAATGACTCACGTTTTGTTGTCGTCAGACAAAGGAATGCAAAACTTAACCAACCGTTTGGTTAAGTTTTGCATTCCTTTGTCTGACGACTTATATTCCAACCTTAAAGAGAAAATGAAGCGAATTTTATCACTAGGTGTTAACAATCTGATGTCGGAGGGTGTAATGGGACACACATCGGTTTGTGAACCATTGTTGTGGTACATTAACTTTATGGGTAAAATGCCCCTTTGTTCTATCAAATCAGGTAATTGCTAAGATCCCATTTATTATGGAACATATGTGGCAGCCGCCTGATATAAATCTGGCGGCCGAAATCTATTTTGAATTAGCTAGGGTAAGGTTTTAGATTCAAATAACTTAAATGCTCAGTTTTCATTTAATCTTAAAAGCGTCTAGTGCCTTTCTAAGGCTTGCGCATTGATCTGTGAGAGAAAGGATGCTTTCTACGGTATATACCCTCGGGCACTAGTTGCCGCATGGTTCTACGAACCCCTGTTTCCCTTGCACTAGATTCGCTAAGGTTTAATAGCTTGTACGACTCATTGAGCTTTTAAACCTATTTGTCCTCTAAAACTAATTGACTCTTTGAGTCAATAAGTCTTCTTCTGACTTATAAAGTAAGGTAGCTCCGCTACACACGCTCTGGGCACCAAAGCGACCTCACCTAACGAACAAATACCCTCAGTACCAGTCTCGTCACGGAAGCGGTAATCCGCGCACTTTTTCGTTAGGAAGTAATTTTAAGATCGATTTATATTTAATCGAATTGAATGTAAATACTTTTAGCCAATCAATATATGTCATCTCTACACCCCTACGAGGCGAGCGTATTATCTGAATAACTCGGATTACGGATGACGCTAGTCGTCATCCCTTCCAATGTGAATGCACCTATGTGCATCACATACACAAGGGTGGGTCACTATGTGCACTACAACCAAGTGGCAGGTCTAAAATCTACTTTACATGAAGTAAATTACCATCTCGTTAAGTACACAAAGTGTACTTAATGGGTTTGTGCTATATTAGGGCAACTTTAGTCCGTTTCACAAAGAATATGCCAGACGTTAATTTCATGCAACAATATAGCAGCTTTAGTGACAAGAAGCATGGCTGACCCCGCGCAAAATTAGAGCGTGAATTTTTATCTGCTCTTTTAATTTAACAACAATACCTTCATTTATTTTTCAGCTGCGATATCGTATAGTCGTTCTAGCTTGCTTCTTTGAAGAACCTGCATGAAAGGGGTCCGTTACGTAAGCATTATTTCTCATACGAGGATTAATGTAACGGGTCTCCTTTTTTAAAAGGTTAACAAATATATTTATTATAAGAGGAATAAAAAATATTATTTTCGATACGAGGAATAATAAATCGTTTTTTATTAGAGGAATAATAAATATCATTTCCTATGAGGAAAAATAAATTAAGTAATACGAAATTATTATATTTTGTATAATTTTGACCTAATAGTTTAGCAAATTTGGTAATATTGATGCAATAACACATTAGCTGTATTGATTGGTGTATTTAAGCTAGATACAACCCCGCCAATCGTTACATGACACGATTAGGCGGTGCTCAAGGGGGCGCAGGTGCATACTTAGTTATTAATACAAAAAGTAAAATTATACGAAGCGCGGGTTAAAGCCAGTAGATAGATGATCATTATGAAAGAACTTTATAAATTGATACATTTTTACTTTCCTATCCAAAAGCCTTAGTGTCAACCGTTAGTAGCTAAGACTTCTTAGCTACTTAAAACCTTCTCCTGCACGTCGTGTATGTAAAAAATCGAGGCACCCGGCTTTCACTGTTATCAGGGTAGGTTGAATAGTACTGTTGTTAGAACTAGGAAAGGTGCCCCGTTACACCTGGAAGCGCTTTGTAATCTTTTCAACGGCCTACGCTCATTTCATCCAACATGGACATGCTAAATGGAGAAGGAGGGAGCTTTATAAAAATTTCAAATAATATTTATATTTATCAAGCCCCTAAAGAAGGCTAAAACGCAACACGTCAAAGCTACACTAATTTTGAGTGATCTTGCATGAGAGCGGCCGAACACATCAGTTCGGTCGGAGGCAGACCACTGGTTGTCGCCATGCTGTTCACACTGAGCGAGATAAACAACATCCGGCCAAAGCCGAGTCTATGCAACATGAACTCGACGTGGCCTAAGAAAAAGTAGCCTTGCATCACCAGCAAGGCTCTCAAGCAGAGCTATTCAAAAAACAGGGTGGTAACAGTTAGAGCTGTTGAGACAGAAGCATTTACATGCTGCTAGCGGGCCGACGCATTTGCGTCGACACGAAAGCTTAAAAAAAAAAATTAAGCTTAAGGCGGTCGAAGGTAACTCCATTTTAAGATGTTTCGTCACACTTGACGATGTCATAGAAGCTCGCTGCATCGATGATGATGCGACGAAAGTAACGTTTGGCATGTCCAACTTGGACGGACGTGCCAAATCCTGGGCCTTAGGACTCAAGCTTCACGACCCATTGGTTTGGGTCGTATGAGGCTTCAAAGATTCAGCTCAGACAAATATTTGAGCCCCTCCTGCCAAAATCAGGGCTCGAGCCGAGCTTTTGGATTTGAAGCAAGGCAAGCATCATCTTCATGCTTATGTCTAACATGCACAATACCTAGTAAGTTTTATCGTGGGTCATTTATAAAAAATGAACAAATACAGGTAACTGTGTTTATTAAGGTCTTGCAGACGGTCTTGTCAAGACTTGCCTGTTCCGACTCGAATTTAAGACGCTTAATCAAGCGATGTATGTAGCAAACCAAGGAGGACTTTAGCCTGAAACAGGATTTCGTCCACTCTGGTGCTTATTGTCCACATAGATTAAAAGAAATTGAAGGTTCAGAACCTATGGCCCTCTCGTATGTGGAGAGTGAGAAACCTCGCTCTTTAAGTCACAAACGATTGCATTAATGCAATCGTTATCAAATGACAGGGCACTATGCCTGTGAGTGTAGTGCTTCACGCCCAGTGCCTAGAAAGACTGAACGAAAAGACCGACCTCTTGCTAAGAACAGCGGAGGATGCGGATCTTACGCTGTTGCGAAATTGCAACGGCGAGGTGGATCGTCAAAAAAACGGTCGGGGTCAGTCGGTGCGGAGCGCCCTAGTCATCCAGCAACATCAAAATATTTGCCGGCTTTTTGACGAAAGTTGCTCCTCACACACAAACATATGTGCCCCAGGTGATGAAGTTATTAACCTCATCACATTGAATGTTTTAGTGGCAATAATATTGCCATAGTCGATTGTGGGGCGCCGAACAATTTCATTCGACGCCAATCGCTAGAAGATTGCTGGCTTAAGTTCGTTGAGCGCGATACACCTCCAACGAGGATTACAGTGCGCCTAGCAACAGGGGCATCTGTTCCAATAAAGAAACGCGTAGTTGGTATCTAATACACCTTTTAAGGGTAAACAATACGATGATAATTCCATATAGTGAATTTAGATAGAATAATTGAAGTCATCCTTGGATCTTGGCTCAGAAAGTACGAGCCATGCACAAATTGGGAGAATCAACCCTTGACGAGGCCTGCCTCTTGTTCATCAGATGGTCATGTGATGAACGCCTTATAGCGTCCAAAAACATGTGGTAGTCGTATGAATGAGCGTGATGGCCTAACTTGTGGTGCGGTCGTTAGCAAGGCTGCGCAAGTTCTCAGTGTGACGATCCATTACTCTGTGGAGCTGGATTCCGACGGTAGTGCACAAGCACAGGCAGCGTCGAAGTTCAACCACTCGAATAAGTCGAGTGTATCGTAATAAGGACATTTGCTTAAAAGCAACATCGAGAATGTTTGAAAGCCTTTCTATAAAACTCAGTGCGAAAGTCCCAGATCGACTGGAGAGTCGATCCTAGAGGATCTTGCTGTAGTAGTGCAACCCAGCTCGGGGCAGTTGAAAATCATACACCCCCCCCCAAAAAAAAAGATACGGAAATTAGTCTTATCAAACGGAGGGAATATGTACCCAAAGAGAGAATGCGTCCATTTGACTTGAGGAAATATGTCCCAAGAATTCTGAGGGATAAGTCCCCGGGAACCTTTAGAAAATAAGAGCCGACGAAGAAAGTGAGACATTGAATGTCTCATGAACAAGGGATTAGTGCAGGCTTTATACACTTGATATGATAGCGCGCCCGAAGTTACATTTGGAGATAACTCAACTGCCAACGCTAGAAACTAGATGGTTCTTATATAGTAGCAAAGTCAAGCAGATCTACATACTTGTTACAGATGAAGAGTGCGTGGCCCATATTCGGTCAGCTAAAGCATTTTCTAAGAACAAATGTTCTCAGCAGCTCATCGATGGTCGAAAGTGTCCTCGATGAGAAAACTCGAATTAGACGTTTACGTCTCAATCCTGGGAGTCTTTGAAACAGATTCTTTGTATATGCATTTAATCGAATTTAAGGATGTGTTCCCTGATTCGGCACCATGCAAGTTGCCTTAACATAGATGCAATCTACACGAAATCGACCTGATACCAGGTTCAAAATACTGTGTCATGCAGCAGTGGCCGCTGCCTCGTTTTCAAGTATTAGCGATCGACACAAGCTCTTTGCCGATCATTTAGCAGTGCGTCATGTGATGAAGTCAACCGCCTCATATAGCTTTCCGACCTTCTGTTTGCGAAAACAAAAGGAGGGGCGTATTGTGCATGCATTTAATAAATATGATGCTGCACGTAAAAGCCGATACCGATGAAGACGAATATTGACGGTATGTCAAGGAGGACCATCGTTTTGTCAATGAACATAATGGATGAATTCTATCAGATCTTGGTGATATTACGATCACTTCAATTAATACCCAAACGGAATGCTTGGGGAGTGGCTAGTTCTTTTGATGATGTCTTCGTTCTTAGACGAGACATGTACGGAAAGTTGGACATTGCAGTACATCGTGCCCAAGTTGAAAAGGTTCGACACTTATGCGTGAACATAAGTTGTATGCAAATTTCAAAAAGTGTATATTCGCTGCAGGTGAAATCTCACTTCTTGGGTACATCATGGGTAAACACGATGCACGCCCTGATCCTGAAGAGATCAAGGCGATCACCGATCGAACTGTGCCAGTCGATCGATATAAAAGTGACTTCGAATGTTTCTCGGCTTAGCGGCGTACTTACATGAGTACTCGCGCAAGTATGCCGAAATGACAGTACATATTTCTTGGTTGTTTAAAGAAAATGTAAATTGGTGAAGGAATGCTGATTGTCAGCGTTTCATTGAGGGTATCAAGCAAAACTTGACGCAATCGTCAATCTTGGCGATTGCAGACCATAAATATGGTGCGGATGGCGTTGTCTGTTATCAGTCGAGTCAGCTTCAACCTGCTGAGCCAATTTATTTAGTGCATGACGAGGTAATTCTTGCCATAAAATATGCCCTCGCTAGAAATCGAGTCTATCTCTTAGGAGATAGACCTTTCATTGTTTATACGGCTATGCGTCTTTATGCTTGGCCGTTAGCAGTCCACACCTCTCGCAAATAGTTGCGATATGTCTGTCTTGCTTTGTGGAGTATAACTTCTCCGTTGAAGACGACTGAATGCGTTTGCTGATGCGTTTCGCATCGGCCTGATTTTGAATCGGCTAGGTAAATTAACAGTTACGATAAGTCTATAAGTCCACTATTATAACATACATGTGTGTTCTCATCAAAATTACTTGACGACGTGAGAAGAGCCTATCAAGAAGAAAAGACTCTTAAAAGTTTGATGAATCACCTCAATAACCCATCAGAACAATTTCTAAAGAGATGTCGACATTGTATCGATCTTTATCAAGTCGACACACAACCCGCAACGAATTATTGTAATATATAGCGACACGCCTTTTATCGTCATCGCTACTCATATTGATTGTGTTTAAGCATCAGGCATGTGTGTTGCGATGTATTAACACGTGGGTGTCGTGGACGTGACGAGACATCTCTCTCAGTAAGTCGCATTTTCTACTGGCCTTGCTAGTTTTGATTCGTGCGCAATGACATGCTAGCTTGATTTGTTATTGGGTGAAGTGTAACATTTATTTCCGTGCTCCGTTACAAATTCTACTGGTTCCGTTGGAATGGTGGCGGTCCGTATGAAATGGATCAAAGACGCACGCTAGAATAATGGTATATATTTGTTTAGGGATAATATCCACGTGTAACCACCTTGTTTGAGAGTGGCTTTAATTCAAGGAGGGGAGTCGGGACAAGCCATATCAGCGTAAATGTTGCTGTACTTGTGCAAGTTTTTAGTAAGGCCAAGGCAATCACGCAAATACGTCTGATTCTAGGAATTAGCCAATAAACCCATGTTTTTACTATAGCATAGTCTTCCCTAATGCCTCAATTTCAATAAAGCACCCTAAGAACGGATTTTTTTGCATCAAAGATGTATTCAAGAGCGTTGGCATACAACTTATAACTTATAATGCAAATGGTCGAAATTGTGTCAATGTCCAACCGTGCTCCGCACATTTAGCACCTCCGGATGTTTCTTTGCCGTTTCACAGCTTGAAGCTCTGCTTCTCCTTCCTCAGTGAGGTTGATGTCCATCAATTTTGGTCTATTACATGAATTCAATGTGATCGGAGAGCTACTTTGGTTCCTCTGCGTAAGACGTGAGAGGGCTGAAATTCGAATTCGGCGTTTAAGGCAACGTCAATCGCAGAATTAAAAGTAGTGATCCGGGATTGGCAAACTTTCGTTCGGGTCCAACCGTAATATATACCTTTCATAAAAATGGTCACTATAACCAACTTTTGTAATGGGTCTTGCTGCGTAGCAGCGATAATAGTTCTTAACTCCAGGACATAGTCCCCAAGAGCACTTTTGCCCGGACGAGGAGATAGGGTAGCGATCTTATTTGGAAAGCCTTCTTAGGCGATTAAATCACGCGAGGCAGCTTCTGTTTGAGCGTGTCTCTTGTGGGAGCTGCGATGGCTTTCGATGCATTACATGAGATCCCATACTGGCTCTGCCACCGAGCTTGGAGCTGGCCCAGGGAACGTTTTGTTGCTCTGTATGGAGCACTGTTGAGGTCATAGCCATTTCCACCTTTGTGATCCAAAGAAGGAGTTAACTTAGAAGAGTCTTAACGTTCAAGACAAGAAGGCAATATGTGACTAATAAGCCCTTCGCTTCGTATGTTTCTAACTAAATATATCTAGTTTATCATTTGGTACTTATGCTACCTTTAGGCCTACCCTTCTTGATCCGTCTAAAAGCTTCGTAGTGACGGCATCTAATACCGTCAGACGGTGATGTCAGCTTATAATGTCGTGGCCTATCCTATATGAATGGCGCTATGTGATCCGATTACACCCAGGTATGTGCCGCACGTACCCGGCAGCCGGATTAGGTACAGGGATTTACCAAGTTTGCACAGATGCTGCTAGGTGGTCTTGGACCTGTCCGATAAAATTGGACTCTTAATGCATACAAGCTCTAGCCTTGCATGAAACAACTCCGGGCCCTGAGACAGAATTTACTATATTGTTCAGACCCGTCTCAAGCTTTTCAAACGCTGAGCGTTTCCCCCCTGAGAGGCTCAAAAAGTATTCATCCACAAAGGGTAGCCTTATACAGACTCAAACGTAGACTGACTGCGAGTGCTACCAAATGTAGCAGAGCTACCTCGCTCCTTAAGTCAAGGAAGACGTTTGGACTTAAAGAGAACGTTCAGTCATTTTGTTTTATAAAACTGATAACTATGACAGCTCAAAGAGTCGTACAAGCTCCTAGAACTAAAAAAATCGAGTTAAAGGGACCTGGTGGTTCGTAGAACCAAGTGGCAACTAGTGCCCGGAAGCATATACCTTAAGAAGGCATGAAACACCGATAATATTAAAAGGGCAATTTTACTTTACTTGTGTAAGAAACAAATAACCTCACCATAATTGCTTTTGAAATAGATGTCGCCACCGATCTCTATCTGGTGGCTACCACGTGTATTACCCATAGTAAATGGGATGTTTGTGATATTACCTATTTGAAATAGAAATAAGGTATTTTCCCAAAGTATTGTACCATATTAACGGTTACTGACCGAGTGTACCCCTTTACACTTCGCATCCGATATTTTTGGCATTTGGATATGTAAAAGCCTCTCCCGCGACAACGAATTGACGTATCTCGTTGAAGTGTTTTACTTAAAGCCTCAAACGGCGTCACGTTTATGCAGTATATTAGGCCCTTTTGCTGGTTAATGCTTTGTACTAGCCAATCTGCACTGATAATAGTGAAGGTGAAAGTGCACGATATACTACTCCTACACGATGTGCAGAGGAAGGTTTTGGGTCCTAACTACTAAAGGTCGATACTAAAAGGCTTTTTATCGGGAAAAGTAAATCTATCCTAATACATAAAATTCTTCTCTACTGACTCTTATGTATCAATATAAAGCTATGTATAGCGCCTCCTTCCGCATCGCTCCTTCGTGCGTCTAGCAACGATTAGCGGGACCAATCAACAGACCAGTTGTCTTCTTGCTACGATATTACTGTATACCTTAAAATTGGAAATCTTAAAGTAAATTATTAGTTTTTTATAATTTTAGAATCCTTTCTTATTTTATTTTATCTTATATGAAATTATATATGAATCCTCTTACAGAAACTTATAATTGTGCAACGGAAAACTCCGTTTCCTCCGTCACACTCATTAACGAACATTCACTTTAGCTACTGTTATAGACTGACAGAGCACTGTCGTGCCCCTCTCTGAATGGGGACACTTGTTATTTTGATTTATTCCAACTTCTGTTTGCGCATGGTTTCTAAGCACGTGGGGATAGCCTGCAAGGCAGCCAATTTGCCAGCTTCATGGCTAAGTGCAGCTGCTGGTGATGCAAACAAATCAGTAGGCACACGCGTTTACTGCGAAATCCAACTTGCCCCCCACCGGTTGGAAGTGAATTTTACGAGTCGGCGTTTTTTACCAACTCGAGGACAGCTGCTAAGACCTTTCGCTCGGGGCCAATTTCATATTCTAATGACCCCGATAAAAATGGTGCTGGTGATTGTAACATGCGCCACCACGAGCGAAATTATTGTAAAGATCACTTTAAAAAGAACGCAAGTTCAAACGCTTACATAACTCAAAGTGAGAAGGACCGCAAAATAATATGTTGCCCAATCAGGGCAACATAATTTTTTGGGATGACTAACCATCGATATCAAATTCTGTAGTTTGAATCATCCACTAGGCTTCACAAGCCTAGTATGGACGAATACGAATTCAAAATTCTTGCCTTTTCCAGCATCGATGTCTCACTGGCAAGCGTGCAAATGATTCGAATTCCTGTTTGCAGGCCTGGAATTTTTTTTATACAGAATCTACGAAGCGTAGGTCGCGAGAGGTTGATTGATAAACTGTGACCGGCTATCACTCGGTGCGCGCTATAAGCTGCATTTTGTCAACAAAGGCGGGGTAAACTTGCCTCTTGCGGGGAGACGCATGTTCCTGCTGCGTCAAGGATGCAGTCCATGCACCTGGAAAGGGGTATTCCCTAAGTAATTCTAATTGAGGGGGATGGCTCTCCTATGAGATGCACGAAGGGATTGATAAAAATCAAAGCTCTTTTACGAGCGCATGATGTAGTCAAATTGCTATGGCCTCGTGAGCCAAAAGAAGGGTGAGGCGAGAGCCGGTACATATTTCCTTAGTCGGCAGCGAGACTCTCAGCTATCATGCGAGGTTGGATACCCCCGCCATCGAATTAGTATACTCGTTTGAACCCGCTCTTCTTGCGATGGTTCAAGAAGCGCTCCACGAGCAAGCGCTTCTACGATTCGAAATCGCCAACGGGTGAGAAAGAGGAGGATTAGTCGGGCGTCAGGCCGACCCGACCGTTCCCGAAATGATAACAGTCGCGATCAGATGAACCTTTAATTTTTGATAGCTATGGTACAAGAAGATGATTTGGCTATAGGTCAATTTAGACTTTTTAGAGATTTAATATTAATAATACTATTTATTATTATAAAAAATAATATGTAAAAAGATGTTAATAAAAACGTTATAATATTGATACTTTTTGTATAAAAGGCATGACTGAAATTATATATTTATGTTTTTAATACTTTTATTAAGTCGAGTTTTGCAAAATTCGTCTGACCAATTGCTTATAATATATTTCTACTCATGTGTCACCCCGCAAACTAATTTCGGATCGAAGTTCCCGTTTAACGGGGTAAAATATGTTGTCGAATATTGTGTGAAAAAGACACGAGCACAGCCTTTTGCTGTGATCGACCCCAGGACCGCAAAAAGATGTATCGTGTTGCTGAAACGGTCCACAAACACATGAATACCATTATTATGGCGAGTGTCTTCTCTCCGTAACAAATGAAGCTAGCATGCCATTGCGCAAGAATTGAAACTAGCGAGGCCAGTAGAAAATGCGACTTATTGTTAGATAGTCTCCTCACGTCCACGTATTGGTACATCGCAACACTCATGCATGATTCTTAAACACAATCAATATGAGCAGGGAGACGATAAAAGGCGTGTCGCTAATATTACAATAACTTGGTGCGGGTTGTGTGTCGACTTGATAAAGATCGATACAATGTCGACATTTCTTTAGAAATTGTTCTGATGGGTTATTGAGGTAATCCATCAAACTTTTAAGAGTCTTTTCTTCTTGATAGGCTCTTCTCACGTCGTCAAGTAATTTTGATGAGGAAAGACATATATGTTATAATAGTGAACTTATAGACTTATCCTAACTGTTAATTTACTTAGCCGATTCAAAATCAGGCCGATGCGAAACGCATCAGCAAACGCATTTCAGTCGTCTTCAGCGGAGAAGTTATACTTCACAAAGCAAGACAGCCATATCGCAACTATTTGCGAGAGGTGTGGACTGCTAACGGCCAAGCATAAAGACGCATATCCGTATAAACAATGAAAGGTCTATTTCCTAAGAGATAGACTCGATTTCTAGCGAGGGCATATTTTATGGCAAGAATTACCTCATCATGCACTGAATAAAATGGTTCAGCTGGTTGAAGCCGACTCGACTGATAACAGACGACGCCATCTGCACCATATGTATGGTCTACAATCGCCAAGATTGGCGATTGCGTCAAGTTTTGCTTGATACCCACAATGAAACGCTGACATTCACCAATTTACATTTTCTTTAAACAACCAAGAAATATGTACTGTCATTTCGGCATACTTGCGCGAGTACTCATGTAAGTACGCCGCTAAGCCGAGAAACATTCGAAGTCACTTTTATATCGATCGACTGGCACAGTTCGATCGGTGATCGCCTTGATCTCTTCAGGATCAGGGCGTGCATCGTGTTTACCCACGATGTGCCCAAGAAGTGAGATTTCACCTGCAGCGAATATACACTTTTTGAAATTTGCATACAACTTATGTTCACGCATGAGTGTCGGACCTTTTCAACTTGGGCACGATGTACTGCAATGTCCGACTTTCCGTACATGTCTCGTCTAAGAAGGAAGACATCATCAAAAGAACTAGCCACTCCCCAATCATTCCGTTTGGGTTTAAATTGAAGTGATCGTAATATCACCAAGATCTGATAGAATTCATCCATTATGTTCATTGACAAAAAGATGATTCTCCTTGACATACCGTCAATATTACGTCTTTCATCAGTATCGGCTTATAAGTGCAGCATCATATTTATTGAATGCATGCACAATCCGCCCCTCCTTTTGTTTTCGCAAACAGAAGGTCGGAAAGCTATATGAGGCGGTTGACTTCATCACACGACCCACTGCTCAATGATCGGCAAAGAACTTGTCGATCGCTAATACTCGAAAACGAGGCAGCGGCCACTGCTGCATGACACAGTATTTTGAACCTGGTATCAGGTCGATTTCGTGTAGATTGCATCTATTCTAAGGCAACTTGCACGGTGCCGAATCAGGGAACACATCCTTAAATTCGATTAAATGCATATACAAAGAATCTGTTTCAAAGACTCCCAGGATTGAGACGTAAACGTCTAATTTGAGTTTTCTCATCGAGGACACTTTCGACCATCGATGAGCTGCTAAGAACATTTGTTCTTAGAAAATGCTTTAGCTGACCGAATATAGGCCACGCACTCTTCATCTGTAACAAGTATGTAGATCTGCTTGACTTTGCTACTATATAAGAACCATTTAGGTTCTAGCGTTGGCAGTTGAGTTATCTCCAAATGTAACTTCGGGCGCGCTATCATATCAAGTGTATAAAGCCTGCACTAATCCCTTGTTCATAAGACTTTCAATGTCTCACTTTCTTCGTCGGCTCTTATTTTCTAAAGGTTCCCGGGGACTTATCCCTCAGAATTCTTGGGACATATTTCCTCAAGTCAAATGGACGCATTCTCTCTTTGGGTACATATTCCCTCCGTTTGATAAGACTAATTTCCGTATCTTTTTTTTGGGGGGGGGGTGTATGATTTTCAACTGCTTCGAGCTGGGTTGCACTTCTACAGCAAGATCCTCTAGGATCGACTCTCCAGTCGATCTGGGACTTTCGCACTGAGTTTTATAGAAAGGCTTTCAAACATTCTCGATGTTGCTTTTAAGCAAGTGTCCTTATTTCGTAACACTCGACTTATTCGAGTGGTTGAACTTCGACGCTGCCTGTGCTTGTGCACAACCGTCAGAATCCAGCTCCACAGAGTAATGGATCGTCACACTGAGAACTTGCGCAGCCGTGCTAACGACCGCACCACAAGTTAGGTCATCACGCTCATTCATACGACTACCACATGTTTTTGGACGCTATAAGGCGTTCATCACATGACCATCTGATGAACAAGAGGCAGGGGCAGGCCTCGTCAAGGGTTGATTCTCCCAATTTGTGCATGGCTCGTACTTTCTGAGCCAAGATCCAAGGATGACTTCAATTATTCTATCTAAATTCACTAGATGGAATTATCATCGTATTGTTTACCCTTAAAAGGTGTATTAGACACCAACTACGCGTTTCTTTATTGGAACAGATGCCCCTGTTGCTAGGCGCACTGTAATCCTCGTTAGAGGTGTATCGCGCTCAACGAACTTAAGCCAGCAATCATCTAGCGATTGGCGTCGAATGAAATTGTTCGGCGCCCCACAATCGACTATGGCAATATTATTGCCACTAAAACATTCAATGTGATGAGGTTATTAACTTCATCACCTGGGGCACATATGTTTGTGTGTGAGGAGCAACTTTCGTCAAAAAGCCGGCAAATATTTTGATGTTGCTGGATGACTAGGGCGCTCCGCACCTACTGACCCCGACCGTTTTTTTTTGACGATCCACCTCGCCGTTGCAATTTCGCAACAGCGTAAGATCCGCATCCTCCGCTGTTTTTAGCAAGAGGTCGGGCTTTTCGCTCAGTCCTTCTAGGCACTGAGCGTGAAGCACCATACTCACAGGCGTAGTGCCTATCTTTTGACAGCGATGCATTTTTGGAATCGTTTGTGACTTAGAGAGCGAGGTTTCTCACTCTCCACATACGAGAGGTCCATAGGTTCTGAACCTCCAATTTCTTTTCATCTATGTGGACAATAAGCACCAGAGTGGACGAAATCCTGTTTCAGGCTAAAGTCCTCATTGGTTTGCTACATACATCGCTTGATTAAGCGTCTTTAATTCGAGCCGGAACAGGCGAGTCTTGACAAGACCGTCTGCAAGACCTTAATAAACGCAGTTACCTGTGCTTGTTCATTAGTTGTGAATGACCCACGATAAAACTTACTAGGTATTGTGCATGTTAGACATAAGCGTGAAGATCATGCTTGCCTTGCTTCAAATGCAACAGCTCGGCTCGAGTCATGATTTCGGCAGGGGGAGATTGAAATGTTTGCCTGAGCAGAGTCTTTGAGAGATCATACGACCCAAACCAATGGGTCGTGAAGCTTGAGTCCTAAGGCCCAGGATTTGGCACGTCCGTCCAAGTTGGACATGCCAAACGTTACTTTCGTCGCGTCGTCATCGATGCAGCGAGCTTCTATGACATCGTCAAGTGTGACGAAACATCTTAAAATGGAGTTACCTTCGACCGCCTTAAGCTTAATTTTTTTTTATTTTTAAGCTTTCGTGTTGACGCAAATGCGTCTGCCTGCTAGCAGCATGTAAATGCTTCTGTCTCAACAGCTCTAACTGTTACCACCCTGCTTTCTCAATAGCTCTGCTTGAGAGCCTTGCTGGTGATGCAAGGCTACTTCTTCTCGGGCCGTGTCGAGTTCAAGTTGTATGAACTCGGCTTTAGCCGCATGTTGATTGTCTTTTGTAGGTCGAACAACATGGCGCCAATGTTGACCCTCCTTCGGCCGAAATGATTTAATCGGCCGCTTTTCATTCGAGTTAGTAACCTCTCATGCGTTGCCAGGAAGCCTCCGTGAGCGTCATGTGGGCCCCTCGCTTCTTCACCCAACATGTCCATGCTGGATGGTATGTACGTGTCCGTTTAACTGATCACGAAGTGCTTCCAGGTGTAATGGGCACCGTTCACTAGTACTATATCAATATCAGCCAACCCTCACTGCTTCACGTACACGGCGTGCAGAGGAAGGTATAAGTAGCTAAAGGGTCTTCGCTACTAAATGTCGATACTGTGAAGGCTTCGTTTTAGAAAAAGTAAAACTAAATGAATAAATTATGTTCCTACGTAACGAGCTTCTTCTCTACTGACTTAATTAATTTAATGACTAACTATGCATGGTCACTCATTGTGCACCGCTCATTCGTACGTCTAGCAACGATTGGCGGGGTCGATTTTTATTCTTATACTCCTTTGTCCTTTTCTGTAATAGGAAATCATACTACGTATCACTCTGATAGAAATAATATTAATGTAACGGAACACCGCGTTACAACACGAGTTAAAGCTTTTAAGGCAGCGCACAAGAGCCAAGTGCAACCTATATTAAAGGCTTACCCTGCAATGTTACACGATTTGCGCTTTGGGTCCGGTTTAAGTCCGTCATAGGCTTCAATTAGACCTTAACATATTAGTGAAACTTGCGTATAAAAAATGGTTATTGTCCGCTATCACCAAAGCAATAAAATCGATTTTACGAAATTAAAATGGCGCAGCATAAGCATTACTCTTTTTTAAGCTTGAACGCGCATATCTGGTTCGATGCATCCATTTATCGAGGGTACTATTTTGAAATGTCAGAATTGAAAGCTTAATTTCCGTTGACGAAATACCTCGCTTAATCGTGACCAGAACCAAAGGGGCTAACACCTTTGTCTTGATCCAGGTCAGCAAACTTGTGGTTCACGTCTCTATGGTGACACTCGTCCATACGAATGCACTTGATAGTATCGTAAACACTGCTACCCTCAGGAAGCTTGTAATACGTCTGAGCAATCAGTGGCGCCGGTTTCTGCTTCCACAATTCCAAGTGGCCAGCCTCAATATCTTGCAATAGACAAGTGTAAGTCTTCACCGCTTCTTCCTCGAGATATCCCACAAAACGATGACATGTTTTTGGAGACACTAAATACGCAAGCAAGAAGCTGTAAAAAAACACGCCTTGAGCTCCTATCACAAGTGCTCGAATTCCCCAGTTAGGCTGCTTTAGATTTAAAAATATTAGTAGGTGCATTCGTTCATTTTCTGCCTCTTCAAGTAGAGTGTGAATCCATCCGTAGTCACGTTTCATGCGGCGGAGGGAGCGAAGGTGTCGTAACATACCTCCTACCATACCTGGAACTCCCGCGAGGGATTCCAAGAAGATGCACCGGTGAAGCCAGTCTTTTTCCGTCATCTCACCTCCTGGACCGCGGTATCTTGAGACGTTGTCGAAGCCTTTACGGAGAATTTTGACGGCGTAGTATGCGGCTCGCTCGCTCATTGTGGTTATAGGGTGATGTGTCTGCTCGATAGCAGAACATTTATCCAAATCGTATACAGCCTGCTCATTTTTGATCTTTTGCAAAAAAACAGTATCAATCCGAGTCATTGGGTGAACGTTCTTGGATTCGAGAAAATGCGCCTTGTAGGCAGGTTCGCTGGATGCATCAGTTGGTGCTGATTGTGCGCTATGTTTCTTTTGATTAGCTTTTGTTGAAAAAAAATTGACTGACGCTGACGCTGGAAGTACTGGTAAACGCTGACGCATTAGCATGCGTAGAGCCAAGGAAAGAGACATTCTTGCTGTTGTACAAATAGCTGCTTTTGCGTTAAATTCGAGACTAGACGAACAAGTTTGTAAATTCGCTTCAAATACGTCTAACTGTAAATTCTTGTTATGTGCGATAAGTATTTTTCCATTTGCTTCAAAAGAGTAATCGTCTATGCAGCTGCTTCTTGGTCTTTAATGCGGTTGCAAACAAAAGGGCTAACGCCCTTCTTCTGGTCCAAGTTTGCAAAAGCGTGGTTCACGTCCCGGTGGCTGCATTCGTCCGCACGAACACACTTAATCATGTCATACACGGACGCGTCTTCCGGTAGTTTGTAGTACGTTTGCGCGATAAGTGGCGCCTTCTTCGTCTTCCATGCGTCAAGGTGGCCGTCCTCGATGTCTTTTAGCAGGCACGTGTAAGTCTTGACGGCTTCTTCTTCAAGATATCCCACGAAGCGGTGGCACGTCTTTGGAGAAATTAAGTAAGTTAGAAAAAAGCCGTTGAAGAAGATGCCCTGAGCCCCCAAAACCATCCAACGAAAGAAGTAGCCTGGCTGTTTGATGTTCATGAAGATAAGAAGGTGCATGCGCTCATTCTCGGCTTCCTCGAGTAATGTATGAATCCAGCCATAGTCTCGCTTGAACAGGCGCAAGGAGCGAAGGTGACGTAGCATACCGCCCACCATACCGGGCACACCTGCAACAGACTCGAGAAAGAGGCACCGGTTTAGCCAATCCTTCTCCGACATAGCACCACCTGAGCCCCGATAACCCGAGAGGACGTCAAAGCTCGTCCGAAGTGCTTTGACAGCCAGGAACGCAACGCGCTCATGCATTTTTGTAATGGGATGATGAGTTTCTTGAATCGTGGTAATTTGGTTGAGGTCGTAGACAGTATGGTTCGTCGGATTCTCCCAAATTGGTTCTCCTGTTTCACTCGTAGTAAAACGGGTTTGCTTAAAGTGAGTTTTATAAGCCGGTTCATTCGTCGGATTCGTCGGCTTTAAATAGTCTAGCTTTTTAGCCACTGCGTTAGCCTCTCCACTCCGACTCAAGGGTGTAGCGGTTGAGACAAACCGAAGGTGCTTGATCACAATACAATGACGACTTTTAAAATAACTAAGAATCGGCTTTTTAACATGCATGTTTGTGATGAACTGCATACTTGATGTGCGTTGGGGCTGTTAGATGTCAAATTCGAAAATGATTACTTGAGAGGTCTTTGAGTGTTCGCCTTTTTCAAACACATTAAAATGCGGATAGAATTCGCGGCAAGCCAACGTAGGGCCACGGCGAAGCTTTGAGTATTTATGACATGCGTCCATGTCTCATCAATCCAAAGAAACGCAATTACTTGTTGACTGAATTTTCATAATTGACTTGAATATGCCCCACTCATTCACCAATATTTACGGTATGGATTTTCCGGTGGGTGGAAAAAAAGTCATCTGTCAAACTGACTTTCTTTGGTGGAGATGTCAACCTGGAAATTTACCTACCTTAAAAATTTACTTTTTCTCCATTATGTTTGAGCTGCGAAATTTATGTCGTACCTTTTGCTCTCCTAGATGTCGGCCCCGTTCGAGCGAGTCGCGTAACGGGGAAGCTGTGAGAAATTTTTTAGTGCACGAACATTATATTTGCTAAAGTCGTTCTAGATTGCTCGTAGGAGTGTCTTGCTGGCTGTATAAGCCGATTGAAGCTTTAGGTAAAACTACAATCACGAACTCGATTTGTTGTCGCGGACGAGGCTTTTCGAAGGTCGAATGAGTTTTCAAAAGCAAGACAAATTGGATGCGACGTGCAACAGATTGAAATACTACATGCGTTAAAGTCAAAGAAACTAAAAGTTCGACAATTATTGAATTAACTAACTGTTTAAAACGATTGCGCTAATTCTTCGGCGTACAAATAAATAAAATCGATTACAAGCAGTATCGCACTGTCGATTGTGCCTTTCTGCACTAAAAGAGTGCCTCAAACCTTCGACACGAAATGGCTGACTGTTTATAAAAGGCTATTATATATCGTTCCTCTTCACGTAATTGAATGTACCTATCCGAGACGGGTTTTTTTCGGCCTCGTTTAGCCGTATAATCTATTTATATCACACTTGGTTAAAGCCGACATAATGAGAACGAATGGAATACTCTTACAGTCCATACATTTTCGAGGACGGCGTTTCCTTTGGTCGTTGATTTCGTTTGGAAACCCCAACGAAGTCTCAAATAAATCCAAAAAATCTTGTCCGAAAATTGTTTTTAGGTTGAACCAAAAACTCAAAGAGTTCGCAAAAAAAACGTTTTTTTCCACCCTTGATGTTACCATTCAAAGTTCTGACATTATAAGATTCTTTTTAAACTATCACCATGGCCTCTATAAATGAATACGTTAGCCTCCTTCATCCGATGGATAGTACTCCGCGGTCTGCATATCGTTAAGGGCGCTCATTTTGCTCATAATGAAGACGAGCTTTTTAATTGATGTCACACTAAATTAATTACATAGCTTTGAATGGATGAACGCCATTGTGGAAAAGTTGCGTACCGACGCAGCACTGGTTTTTGCCATCGAGAACAGCTTGTGTGCTACGGGCTGCAAATTTGGCCATTGGGGACCATCCGTCAGCCAGTATTGCAGTGACCTCTTCGCCTTCTTCGTCAGCATCGAGTATTGGAGTGAGTTCGTAGCCTTTCATGTCACACCAAGATAAGAAAATCAGTGGATTTAGTGTACAAGGACGTCTGTCTAGTGTCGTCGACGGGCGTGGTGTCATCATGGGAGTGTTGCAAAGCTTGTCTTCGAGTTCACCGAAATTGGGTATCACCAATAATGCGAGGATCCGTCAGCCAGTACTGCAGTGACCTCTTCGCCTTCTTCGTCAGCATCGAGTATTGGAATGAGTTCGTAGCCTTTCATGCCACGCCAAGATAAAAAAATCAGTGTATTTAGTGTACAACGACATCTGTCTAGTGTCGTCAACGGGCGTGGTGTAACGGGGCACTGCGACTTGTACTGTTTCAGTACAAGTCCACTTCACACTGCTTCAGATGTGAGTGGTGCCTCTAGTTAGGTGACGTAAACTGTACGTATAGCGGAAGACTTCTCTTAAGGCAAGTTAGCTTAAGAGTGTAAAATGAAAACTGTATTATTATAGTTAAGTGTCTTGTTAATCTATCTTTGTAAATGTTGTCTTAGCTATAAACTAATACTAAACATGTAAATGAATTCTTATCTATCTTATCTCGTAACTCTCTTTGATTACTTCTACAGCTGATTAGTCTGCGGAATAAATAGACATAATGGTCTATACCTATTTATGGATAAGAATTCAGGAAATTACTATTTAAAGTAATTTCCTCCAAATATTATCTACCTTTTGGATAATATTAATTAACAATCTTTTATTGTTAATTTCATGTAACGATACACCCCGTTACATCACCCCTCCCTTAAACGACAATCACTCTGACTGTCATTGGATGGAGTGGTCACTATGTGACCACTTAATTTAAAAACGGTGTTGTTTGGTTAGAACCATCATTTTAAATTCCATCGCATGAAGAA
>NW_027152030.1:932540-968359 GCF_004359215.1 Bremia lactucae | reverse complement strand
TATTTTGCACCGGTTGGAGTTCTTTTCTCAAACTTAACACGATTCGCGTTAAGTTTTTGAAGCCAAGCTTCGCGTCCAATGTCTTTAACATTGCGAATGAACGCACTCCAAGCTTGCATAAGCGAGACTTTATCTCGCTTATTATTGCCACTAAACCATCGATGCTTTAGAAAAGCATCGAGATAGAAATCTTCCTCAGCGCGAAAGTTCTTCGCGCTGGGATCAAGGCCATGTAGCTTTGTCGCAATAAATAAAGGATATTTATTGTGTGGAGTAGTTTCTCCAGACAAGCTATTAATGAGCCTTTCTGGCAAAAGCCACGGCTTCTTTTCAGGGGCGAGATTAGACATTTTACTGTCATCACTCCCCTGAGTGGTACCCGCTGAGGTAGGGGTACCACGAGGACTTTTCTTACGATGGCTTACGCCACCGTCGTCACCTTGCACAGAAACACGTGCAGGTGATCGTATGGGAGACCGTACGAAAGATCGTACGGGCGATGAGGGATCATCCTCATCGTCGGAACCAAATAGACTGTTCACACGTCTATCGGAATGAGCCGTCTCATTCGAAGGCTCATAATCAGCCGCCTGACGGGTATCAGGCGACTGTTCCATCCTCCCCGAGTCGGCCATTTCGTCCGACTCGCACTCATAATCGACCTCTAAAGAGGGGTCGTACTCACGTGGTGAATCACCACGTGCACTCGCAACACCAAGTGTTGTGCGAGTGGAAGACACTACGGTAGACGGAACGTCTACCGCAAGAGATAACAATGCGTCACCCGCGGCTGCACGAACCGCAGCCGAAGGTTCAGCGCTATCTTCACCCCGCATGAATTGTTCCTTCATGCGATGGAATTTAAAATGATGGATCTGACCAATCAAAAACATTTTAAAAATTAAGTGGTCATTTAGCGACCACTCCACCTAATGACATTCAGAGTGATTGTCGTTTAAGGGAGGGGTGATGTAACGGGGTGTATCGTTACATGAAATTAACACTTAAAGGTTGTTAATTAATATATTATCTAAAAGGTAGATAGTATTTGGAGGATATTACTCTATATAGTAATATTCAGAATTCTTATCCATAAATAGGTATAGGCCATTATATCTATTTATTCCGCAGACTAATCAGCTGTAGGAGTAATCAGAGAGAGTTACAAGATAAGATAGAGATAAGAATTCATTTACATGTTTAGTATTAAATTATAATTAAGTTAGCATTTAAAAAGATAGAACAAGAGACACTTAATTATATTTAATACAGTTTTCATTTTACCCTCTTAAGTCTACTTGTCTTAAGAGAAGTCTTCCTCTGCACGTACAGTGTACGTCACCGAACGTAAGGCACCACTCACAACTGAAGCAGTGTGAAGTGGACTTGTACTGAAACAGTACAAGTCGTAGTGCCCCGTTACACCCGGGAGGGCATGAAATTTTGGCAGAACTTCTGAAATTGGGACACTGTCCGACTAAGTACATGACAATTAGCGCGTAGAGAGGCTCAAGAATGGCAATGGCCTTGTTCATCTTCACGACGAAGTCATTGCTGGTGACGAGGTTCATGATCTTCTGTCGCTCAGACTCTGCGCCGCGGTCCCGGCGACAAACTCGTGAGCGCTTACGATAGGCATTCTGATGCAAGCTCCGACACACACATGGCTTGAATGAGTGGGCGCGGGACGAACGAGGTAACATAAGGTGTAACGGGCTAAAGTTGCCCTAATGTTTCACAGTCCCCGTTAAGTACACACAGTGTACTTAACGGGATGGTCAATTACTAAATAATAGTAATTAGACCCAGCACTCGGGTGTGGTGCACATTTGTGACCAACCCTTTTGTATGTGATGCACACGGGTGCATTCACATTAGGAGGGATGACGCCAAGCTTTATCCGTGATGACGGTAGCGTCATCCGTTACGCGAGGTATCTAGAAAAATACGCTCGCAATACATATTAAATGTTATCTATAGAGATAACATTTTATCTTTTATTTGGTAAAAATAGGTATTTGTATTTAATTCTATTAAATATAAATCAGTCTGAAAACTACTTCCTATTTAGTAAGTGCGCACGAGGAGACGGATTACCGCTCCCGTGACGACACTTAACCAGAGTACTTAGTGTGTTGGGTGAGGTCGCTTGCGCGCCCACCACAACTACCTCACTGCACGCAAGAGAAGCAGGTTTAACCGCTTCCTCGCTATTCTAGGGGGAGTGTCTAAGTAGAGCGTGGCCGCATTACGACGTGCCCGCCTACATAAGGACTCAGCCTTCTACGCCTCCTGCTGGCGTCCCTCACGGCATGATGATCCTGGAAAAACTTTACTAGTATTCTTAAGGAAATGTATATCTCAAAATAAAATAAAACCAAATATAACTTGTCGCATTCTTACTTCCTAAAAATTGAATTTGAGTGGTACGAAACAAGGATGCTTCCCACAAAAGGCATCCGGCCTCTCGGCCGACGGCATAGACCAAGCTGTCGCCGAGGTACTGTTGAAGGATTTCTCCTCAACTAAGGCAATTCAGATTGCCTCTTACATTGTCGATGGTACCTTTCTAAAAATGACCTGTCGCGATGGACCGTGCCGCAGTCCGTTAATGAACTTGGGCACTTTTACGTGTTCCGGTTCGGACCCACAGTAATGAACGCCGAGAGCGAGCGCATCTCCTGCACATATTCATACAGGGATCGCTTTGCCTGTCGCGCTCCAAAGAAGCGCGCGTGATGTAGCACTCCTTTGTTCTGCGGCTGATGCATGGCGCAAATCTTTGTCTTAAAGATCGCCCATGAAAGGAACGCCTCACCGTCCACCATATATGCCGAGAAAGTCCACTTTGAGGCCCTACCGCGCAAATGCGACATACCATCAGAGTTTCGTCCTCGATGAGCTGCACCACACCGCATTGCTCCACGGCTAACAGCCAGTGAACAATCGTGTGCGCTGAAGTTCCATCGAACTTGGACGGGCCATCCGAATGGGCCTCGGCTGATGCAGCCGAGCGGAGAGCATCTCAACAGTCCTGTTGAGAGCCTCGCTCCGAGCCTGAACACGCCTTAGCTCATCCTGAGTGTGACGGACTCCGCCGCAGACGTCATCCTGTTAATGTGAATGCACGTTTGTGCATCACATACACAAGGGTCGATAACTATATGAACTTTATCCGAGTGACAGGTTAATTACCGTTACATGAGTTAATTGACCTTCCCATCAAGTGTACTTAACGATGGTGTAACATAAGGCAGTTAGTCCGTTACAATGCTAGCTCCGTCGATAAATTGGAACCTTATAAAAGCAGGGCGGGGAAATGTTACACAGCTTGGAGGCCTTCGGATAACAGACGTGTGTTGGAAAAATATGCGAACGCGATGCATTGTGACTGCCGCCTTGAAGAGACTCCTCACGGCATTTAGAAGTTTCAAGAAGAAAACGGGTCGACTGCTAAAGTCGTGGCAACGAAAACGACGACTGCGGACGGTCGCAGTGTGCATGTATAGACTCTTCCTTCTAATTGCATTAATAATATTTAATTTCCCAATAATTCTTGCTCTGAACACTCACACAGATTGTGCTTCGATCTAAATGTGTTCATAAATTAAATAAGTTTTGCCTCTACACGCGTACAAGTCAGTTACTTAAACACTAAACCCATCTAAAAATGAATAATAAGTATAGCACGAAATTATCCTTCATTCTGTATTGCAGAGAGAAGAAGCCTCCTTAGCACGAGCTGCTTAATATTTGGTAGCTGATGTATTGGCAGCCGATTTGATAGTGAGAATAATTGACCCGGCTAAGACATACATTTTATAACCATCCGTGCCGACACATCAGAAAATTGAGTCTTTACCTTTTGCCAGCGAAGTTTGCTTTAACATTAATTGTGCATCCACAGGCTGAACACTTTTCGAAACCAAGATCGGGACGTAAAACGTTCAATTCGAGTCTTCTCACCTAGGAAACTTTCTTCCATCGATGAGCTGCTGAGAACCCGCCCGTTCTCAGAAAAAAACTACTGCCGACCGAATATCGGCCACGTACTTGTCATCTGTGACAAGTGCGTGGATTTGCTTGACTTTGCCACTACGCAGATTGCGCAAGAAGCGTATTTGGCTCGAGCTTTGGTAATTGAGTTATCTTCGAAGTTAACTTCGGAGGCGCTATCAGGTCAAGCGTAAAAGAGCCTACACTTGATCCGTTGTTTACTAAGAAATTCAACGTCTCAGTTTTCTCTTTGGATCGTATTTCCAAAGGTACCTGGGAACCTGAAACTGGCGGTTTCTAGGTACTTATTCCCGCAGAATGTTGGGTACTTTTTTTTTTCAATTTATTTGAAGAGTAACCTTACGACTGCTGGAGCTGTGGTTGCGCAACTAGAGCGAACCCTTCTACGATCAACTATTTAGTCGATCTAAGACTTTTGCACTGCCTCTTGTAGACAGGCGTCCAAATTTTCTTGAATGTTGCTTTTGAAGCAAGCATCCTTGTTTCGATCCACTCAACTTAAAGTTGTCGAACTTCGATGCTGGCTGTGCTTGTGCATAACTATGTCCATGTCACAATGGTGGACCTTTGACGCTGCCTGGGCTTGTGCAGCCGTTGGGATTTAACTCCATGGCGTGATGGGTTGTCACTCTGAGGTCTTGTGCAGTCGTGCAAACGACCGCACTATAAGTAAGGCCGTCGCACTTACTCGTAGGACATATACACGGTTGTGTTCGCTCCAAGATGTTCGCCAAATGACCCAATTATAAACAAAAAGCAGGCGTCGAAACGGATTGATTCTGCCAATTTATGCAAGGCTTGTACCTTTCTGAGCCAATGGTAATCCAAGATGACATCCAATTTGTCATCCAAATCCTGTACGATGAAATCATTACGTACTGTTTAACGATAACGTGTATTGAATACCAACTATATGTTTATTTTCTGTTGTAGATGCACTTGTTGCTAGGCGCACTGTATAGGCATATCGCTAGCAATGGACTTGAGCTAGCGATCTTCTAGCGATTGGTGTCGAGAAAATTGTTCGGCTCCCCACAGTCGACTAAAGGACTTAAGTTACAATTTATATGCCAATACAATTTTCAAGGTGGTGGAGATGTTAACCTCATATGCTGGAGAGGTTACACACAATGTTTGTATGTAAGGAGCAACCTTCGCCAAAAGGCCTGCAAATTCTTTTGAGGTTGCGTGATCAGTAGGGCGCTCCGCACTTAGTGACCCCGACCGTTTTTTTGACGATCCGCCTCGGCGTTGCGATTTCGCAACAGCGTCGGATACGCGTCTTCGCTGTTCCTAAAGGGGGGTGATCGTTTTGCTCAGTGTTCTAGGCACTGAGCGTGGGACACTAAACTCATAGGCGTAGTATCCTGCCTTATGATAACGATTGCATTTATGCAGTTGTTTGTTACTTGAAGAGCGAGGTTTCTTGCTCTCCAGATACGAGAGGTCCATAGGTTCTGGACCTCCGTTTTCTTGTCGGGTATGTGGACAACAAACAACAGAGCGGATGAAATCCTGTTTCAGGCTAAAGTCCTACGTGTTCTGCTACATACATCGCTTGGTAGGCAAGTCTTGACAAGACTGCCTGGAAGACCCTCATAAACAGTTACCTTTGTTTGTTCATCAATTATAAATGAATTACAATACATTTATTTGGTTTGTGTATGTTAGACTCAAGTGTGAAGATCACCCTTGCCTTGCTTTAAATCTAAAAGCTCGGCTCGAGCCCTGAATTTGGCTTGTGGAGTCTCAAATGTTTGCATGAGCAGGGTCTTTAAGATCTCATACGATTGAAAAACCAATAGATCGTAAGCTCTGGCTCTAAGACTCAAGATTTAGCACGTTGAACATGCCAAACTTCACTATCGTCGCATCGTCCTCGATGCGGCGAGCTTAAAATCAAGGACATTTTTTATTTAGCTTTCGGTTGACGCAAATTCGTCCGCCCGCTAGCAGCATTTAAATGCTGCTGTCACAACAGTTCTAATTGTTAACACCCTGTCACATCACAGCTCTGCTTGTTGATAGTCTTCCTGTCGAAGCAAGGGTACGTTTTTTCGGGTCGTGTCGAGTTTAAGGTGTATGAAATCGGCTTTAGCCGTATGTTGATTGTCTTTCTGTAGGGTGAACAACATGTTGCTAACGGCTGGTCCGCCTAAGGCCGAACCCATGCGTTCGGCCGCTCTCCATTCACGGTCACTCAAATAGTTTCCACCTCTCATTCATCTCGTGGATGCCTACTTGAGTGGCTTGAAAGCTCCCTCCTTCTTCATCCAACATGTCCATGCTGGATGGAACGTGAGTAGGCCATTGAACGACTACGAAGTGCTACCAGGTGTAACGGGGGCACCTTTCCTAGGATTGATACCAGTATTAGCCAATATAACCTACACTGGCAGCAGCAAGGGTGAGGTGCCTCGATTACTTCACTTACACTGACGTGCAGAGGAAGGACACGAGTAATTTAGCAGTAATTACTACTAGAGGTCGATACTAAGTCTTTCGTGTAGAGAAAAAGTAAAACTGTATAATTATATTAAGTTTCTATGTAACGATCTTCTATCTACTGTTTTTGATATATTTATTAATAATACTGTATAGCGCCTCCTTGCGCACCGCCCATCGTGTCTTGTAACGATTGGCGGGGTTAACTTAAAATTAGATCAAGCAAGCAACAAAACGATTGTCTTGATGCCTCAATGACAACAAATTTGGTAATATCGGAATTGTTAAGTCGATTTTATCAATTACAATGACTTTGTACTTCTTTAATAATTTCCTCTTATAAATAAATAATATTTATTATTTCTCTACAGAAGATAATACTCATGAAACGAAACACCCCATTACAGTTAGATTGTTACATCCGGCTACATCCAGCTCGACGATCCTTCTCAGCTAGACGATTCTTCTCAGCCAGAGGCAATCCCGCCAATTTTATATCCTTGGCGTCAGACTCATGAGTCTGCGCGTGTCATTTCAAAGGCTTTAAGGGATATAAATAATTTGTGCTAACTTCTGGCCACATGAACGGCATACTAGGTGACTGGACCTCCAAACTTTTATCGCCGGGTTAGTTTTGAGAATTGCTTTTGAGCCAGTATATACACATCTCATTGAACTGTGCGCGCTTACGAGCGCCGTGATTCTCAAATTAACCAGTGTCAAATTTATATCGGACCATTGTGTGCTGAAAGCTAAATTTGTGTATCTAATTCGTGTTAATTATACAAATGAGTGAATACAATAATACCAATCAATCAAACTTTTTTGTGCATTTGTTCTGTTTGGGCCTCCGTATCATCTTGGGCAAAAGAATCGATCAGTTCTTTTATCGCTTAACCGTTGTTTATTTAAAATGACCTCGATTACGAGCGAGGGCAAATTTTGTGGCCTTTTCACTTTCGAGTTATACCACCCAATCGCAACGGGTGACCAAATATTTTCTTCGTAAATCCCCCCGCGCCTATTGGGCTCAAGCATTTGTCTGCCTTTATCTCGGTACTAAGCAACCGATGGACCCACGGGATGGTTCACATGTTAGATAGCATAGCCCATTGATAATTGCTATCTGTCGCAACCTTAGCGAAATACTTCACTAAAACTGACCATTTACTACAACATAACATCCATCTTATTAATTGATGCATTTTTTTATTTTTTCGCGAAGGGCTTGAGTTTACCCTCACACGAATGTTTCTCGCTCCACCATCATGCTGCACCGCTATATAAATTCGGGTGTTGACTCTGTGGCAAAAATCTCTTTTGGAATACGCCTGATGATAGGAGCGCTTCTCGAGCACCGTCATAAATGCAACCTCGTTAAAAAATAGTAGCCCACGCTTGAAACTAGTCAACGAACACAGGGTACATCTCCGAAAATTATCATCTCGTCATATTTGGCTAGTGGATCATTAACGAGTCTGCATCAAACGGTGCCTATTCTGTACTCACACCACTTGTCAGTGATGTTTCTATTTTATAATCATTGTCGTCGCGTGTTGACAAGCAGCTTTTTTGCTAAACCTCTAAGATATGAAAATGAACTGGCCCTATTTTTGGCCCATTTAATCGAAAGTACTGCCGATAAACCCAATTCGGCCTCGCAAAACTTGAAAATTTCATTGTCCTCATCTGAAACGTTATGACGTGAATGTGTATAATCCATTGCTAACAATAAGTATTACGTTAACAGCAGTGGCGGCACATTGCTCTGAATGTATGCCTAGAAGAAGTTCAGATTTACTCGGCTTTGGCTAAGATATTCAACAACTCAGCCTTTGTAATTCTGATTTTTCTGTTTGTTACGACTTTTTCAATTCTAACCCTGGGAACCGACGGTTAAGCTCGAAACATGAGAAATGATGTATCAAGTTATGGAACGAACCGTTAAGGCAGTCAATTGAAGTCTCACTTGTAGTTTGCACGAAGAAATCATCAATGACGTCACGCTGCTTCTTAACTAAAGGCCACAGCCGTGTTATGCAGTAAGCATCTGTCGGAACCAGGTCAACTTCATTAACTTCTCCTCTATCCCAAGGTGGCACAGACGGTGGATTATGATTTATTCGGCTGGAAGTCTTTCACCTATCCGTCTCCTTCACCTGATCGGCGCTCGACCCACGGCCGGCGTCATCATCGGTCGAGTGTCGTTTAGGAGAGGGATACGTGTATCGCCACTCCTATGGAGTTGGGCAATGCAGACGTAGTCTGCTACTAGCGCGGCCATATGATGGCTCGCTGCTATGCCAGAGTCCCTGCTGGGGCTAAGACACCCAGCAAGGGGTCTTTTTACCTGAAGGGTGATGTCAAGAACCAGCGTGCGAGACGCGTGAGTTATGCATCGACCGCTGGGGGTTTTGGAAAGTCAGGAGCGTAGTAGGGGCGGGATGCCCTACTGACGCGGACTCCGAAGTTACCCTATGTTCAGAGTTATCGATCAAATGAGTAGCATTGTCCCTGAGGTCTCGAAATTTCGGATTACAACCCTGCTGGTCTATGGCACTCAAGTACGAGGCTATGACCAGGTGATGACCCTCCTAGTGAATTTGGGTGCATCACAAAATTTTGTGAAACTCGCGGCTCTAAAAAAGAGACCGTCAATGTTTGAGTCTCTTTGTAAGGATGTCAATCAAGAAGAGGCGACCGTTCGTTTGCGCACGGAGCGCTCGTTAAGTCTGAGGGAGTTCAGGTAGAACTCGCCTTCAGCTTTAGTGACTTTTCTTGTAAAGAGAAGTTCACAGTTCCAGGTATGGAGAGTCCGCATGACCTCATCCTAGGCATGTCACGGTTGGCAAAACACCAAGCATGGAAAGACTGGCGTACACGCGCAGTTGCGAACTCTATGCAGGACACCGGAAAGGATGTGCTCTTGCGAGAGGCGTATGCAACTGATGTCGTGTCGAACACAGTTGAGGGTGTGTTGACGGGATGTCATACGTCACCAATTCCTACAATGACAAGTAGTCTTGTGTTTCATAGTCCTGCACAGAGCGGAGAGCCTGTGGCAGTAGACGGCGAGCTGACAAGAAGTCAAGCGTCGCATGAACCGGCACAGTGCCTAGAGCCTGGTGCGGTTGGAAGAGATGCATTAGCCAGGAGACCAACGGCACCCAATTCACAGTCAACGGTCGTGGTAACTCGAAGAACGAGTACCCGATAGAAAAGGACGATCAAAGGCACGTTTAAACGACTGACCTTTGGATTTGTTCCTTTTAAAGTGGACGGGCCTTTCGAACGAGGTGTTCAAGGCCGTCAAAGACGAAACTGCGGAGGCATCATCAGTTGAGGTGTTCCGGCAAGTCTTTAATCTGCCGAGGAGATACGAGCACTCCCGGAGATGTCGTGGGATCTGTTCCTTGCCGAGTTAAAGGAAGGAAAGATCCACGAAATAGTCACACCAGTTCCAGAGAAGAATTTGGAGGACTGTTGCTCGTCGTCCAGAATGGTCGAGAGCGTCCTAGAAGTGGACAAAAAGAAACGGTTCGCTGCAAAGGCTCGGATGTCTTGAGAGACAGTCCGTTCTTTGAGGTTGTTCTGTGGAAACATCGCACTGTGCTCCCAGAACAAGTGCCGAGCCGCCTACCAGCAGATAGGGTCATCGGGCACGAATTTTGATTTGGAACTTGAACTAAATATGGTGTGACCAGGCAATGGCCTTTGCCGAAAGAAAAAAAATCGATAATATTGATGAGTTTTTCGACAAGCGGCCAAGGCGGGACAGGTGCGTGAGAGCAAGTCGCCTGAATGCAGCCCGACCATATGTGTGCGTAAAGCCCCAGGTGGATAGCGCATGATTCATGCTTACAATAAGCTGACATCCGGCGACCATACCGGCGCAAACGCCGATTCCCGAAAGATGCTCTGTTGAGCTCTATGGGAAGTCAACTATCTTTTCCGCCTTGAGTTAAAAAGATAAGTACCCATGAGAGACTTCAACGAAGCTAAAACGGCTGTAAGCACCGCAAGCGGTTTGCTGTGAGAGTGGGTTGTGATGCCCAAGCTATGAAAAACGCCCCAGCGACATTCAATCGAGTGGTGGCTCACGTGCTGCGTCAGCACCGTGCCTATGCGCCCCATTACTTTGACTATATATTTGTTCATAGTAAGGCCAAGGACGGTTTGAGCGAAATAGAGTCGCACAAGCGTCATTGGACGCTGTGTTGCAGACTCTGGATGACGCCCAATATTACGTCAACTTGCAAAAGTGCGTCATAGGGGTCCCCGAGATATCTGTATTGGGCTGCGTCGTAGGTACACAGGGTGTACGAGCAGACCCAGACACGGTAAAGGACCAGTGACATAGCCGCGTTCAATACGACTGGGTTGTGACACCGACTGGACACGTTCACGTTCCGTCGCTTCACGCTCAGGATCTTCTGCGTGTGGCCCATTTTGAATGATAATCTCAACGACAGGAGTTGTAATTCTACCCAACTAAGAAGCAGCTGCGTCTTTATGGGCAGCGCTCTCGCGAATGGTCGCTACTCTAGTTGTTGATGGACATTCCTGGTCTCATTCGTCAGTACGACTAGACCCACCCTCCTCAACGGAGGGTCCATCAGAGAACGAGTGCTTCCCGCGATCGAAAAAGATTTGAGATTCTTAATTTTTAGCGCATCTCACATAAGATAAGCGTCCTCCAATGAGGATTTTAAAAGGAGCATGCCTCCTAAGGGGCATGAAATACTCCCTAAAAGCAGCGTGAACATGAGTCCCCCCATGAGAGTCGAGGTTACCCTGACTCTCTTGACAAACAATGCAACTTGTAGCGTGCACCGACTACGTTCCATTTCTCGAATCTTTCACCGAAAGCATTTATCTTGTCAAGCCAGACCTCACAGCCTATGTTTTGTACATTCTGTACAAAGGCTGTCCAAGCTTCGAACAAAGGTTTGACATCCTTTGCCCGTTTTTGAAGAGTACCTCGCTGTCGGAAAAAAGCATCGATGAAGAATTCCTCTCTTCCCTCACCAGGCACGTGAAGCCGGGATGAGTCGAATAACGGAATATGAAATCAATCGTTGGTCATACCAGATAAACGAAATAGGTTGCCCTTAGAGGGAAACCACGGCCTCTTTTCAGGAGCGAACTGCAACGTATTGCGGTCCCTCTCCTGTTGGCTCATGTTAACGTTAACGTTAACTTGCCCCTGGGAGCGATCCCTAGAATCACTCCTTTCCTGGTGATGCAAACTACCACCACCACCAACACTCTTCTTTTCGCGAACGGATTCATCATCAAATGACTCTCCACAAAAGAGGTCTGACGATCGAACGACCTCGTCATCACCTCTCTAGCTGTCACGTTAGAGCCCAAAAGTTTAACGGACTCGGCGCCGGGTGATCCGGCCACCTTTACAGTAGACACTGTGTCGGGCGATGCCGGTGACATGGTCAAGTCACCTGCAATTGGTGTAACAGTTGACTTGTCACCGCTACTGCAATGTCATCAACAGATGACATGTTTCAGCCACCTCCTTGGGAGTAGGAAGTGACATATTTCCCGCACTAGACGAATGGCGTCTACTGAAACATTTGCCTTACTGCAGCTACACTGATCCGTGCAGCTACCAGCTTGCTGTCTCACGGACCACGTGCACAGACTTGTGAGTCGCCATGTTGATTTTAATCAAATTCGATTAATGAAAAAAAATCGGTATTTTGATTATAACCATTAGTGCAAAATACAGAGAAAGACATAATAGTATTTCCTGTAACGCTATATCAGTCACTATATTGACTGTAATATAAGAGGGGTCATGTAATGGGGTGTCCCGTTACATTAGTTTTTTTCCCTATGAGAGGAAAAATAAAAGAATAGTTTTTTTCCCTATGAGAGGAAAAATAAAAGAAGTACAAAATTATTATCTATTAATTTTGCCTTAACTAGTTCCAATATTACCAAATTTGGTAAGATTGATGCAATAAGACATTGTCTCTATTAATTGATTAATTTAAGTCTAAATCAACCCCGTCAATCTTTATTAGACACGATTGTGCGGTGCGCAAAGAGGCGCCATACTTAGTTAATTATTAATATAATAAGTTCAAAAGTAGATAGACGATCGTTACGTAGGAAACATATATATTAATACAGTTTTCCTTTTTCTCTATTTTAAAGACTTAGTCTAGGCCTTTGAGCTTGAGACCCTTAGCTTCATAAAAACTTCCTCTGTACTCTTGTGTACGTAAAGTTTCGAGGCGCCTCACCGACACTGTAATCAGAGCATGGTTACTTGTACTGATCAGACTGGTGAAAAGTGTCCCGTTACGTTTATGCAATATGAATCCTTCCTGATCGGACAGGGTTAGGATTAAGTAGTGGTATCTATACAAACCCGGTACATCTCTACCTGATTTAATTCATATAAACGACGCTTTTCCTCATGGGATTCGCTGAACAGCAAATGACCAGCATATTTGCACCGCCTGATCAGGCTTTTTGCATGCGATCACGGTTCATAGCGATTCAACAGGGTAAACGAACCCTAGAGTACTATATTTAGGAGTTGAGAACTCTTATCGCATCTATGCAATAAGACCCGGTGCAAGAAGCAGTCGTCGTAACAGTTTTTGTGGGGTTTTATAACAAGGGCGTTGCCCGGGCGAAATTATTCCGATCCCATCCTGCTGCTTTTGAAGAGGCAGTTGCCATAGCGCTACGCGCTGAGTTCAACTTTAAGTCTGCTCGTGTTAGCACGCCTGTTTACCGAACAAGCTCTTTAAGCACATGGGTACCGTCTAATAGACCGGAATCCATGGATCTAAGCTTTGTTGAGGAAGGAGAAGAGGCACTCCAAGTCATAAAAAAGTGTAAGAATATTCGTCGATGTTATATGTGCGGAAGCACGAAACATTTACGTCCAACCTGTTCCTTACGAAATATGGGAAAGCTCGAAAGAGCACCAATTCCGACCTATACCAGAAATCTGGTACGGTGCGGGGCAACGTCGATACCAGTTGGTGCGGGGCGCTCTACTGGAAAAGACCTAGGCTCTTTTGAACCTATAGGAGGCCAAAGTTAACAGGACCTAGCCCCAATTAGCTCAGTTCGCAATGGCACTGGGCGTGATTACAAGCCTGGCTTGTTAGTCGCTAAAGCGACTGTGAAGGGCTTTGATAAGCCATGGACAGCTTTAATTGACTCAGTAGCGTCTTGTAATTATGGTCGATGTATTTCCCTTAAGGGAACAAGATTGCTATTCTTCTTGCGGAGTATAAAAAACAACAATAGATTAACGCGCTTGTAGCGCATAAAAGTGACAGAACCACTGTTCGCCTAGCGACTGGGACTCATGTCACTGAACATAAAGTTCCGTTGAACTTAGGTGTGAAGTTTCTGGACTTTGATATGATGGAACGCTGTCTCATCCTTGATCTGGATTCGAGATATGATCTCATCCTTTGAATGGCCTGGCTTGAACGCCATGAGCTATGGATCGATTGGAGGTCTAAGACCTTAGGCGCCACGCGCAATGTATTGGAGAGTCAAGAACCCACCTTTGCTAGGCGACAAAAGCGCTATTGGCGCGGATCACTGACTTAATCTGTCAATGTGTTAGATATTGGAATGTCTGAGTTAATAAATCCGACTCAGAAAAAGGAGGTGGAACGGCACGTACTCCGTCGAGTGACACTCGTTTCAATAACGATTCACTGAATGCTGCAAGCGCACTGCTCGCAAATGGTCTATATGGTTTTTCGCATCCGACCGACCCTACACCGCACGACAATGGACAAAACGTCATCAAAATAAGTCTGTGCATTACCTCGATGAGGTTCCAGGAACCAGTTACCTCCAATGGGAATAGGATGTGACATATCCCCCGGAGAAGCTCATAAGCGTCTACTGAAACATTTGCCTTACTGACAGCTACACTGATCCAAGCAGCTGCCAGCTAAGCGTGGAAACAAGCTAAGAACTACAAAATTATATATTTTTTCTTAACAATTTTGACTTTAATAGTTCCAATAATACCAAATTTGATATTATTGATGAAATAAGACATTAGCTCTATTAATTGGTTGATTAAGCCTAAATCAACCCCGCCAATCGTTTCAAGACACGATTGTGCGGTGCGCAAGGAGGCGCCATGCTTAATTAGATATAGATATAATAAGTTCAGTAGTGGATAGAAGATCGTTACGTAGAAACTAATCATATTAAAACAGTCTTACTTTTTCCTAATTATAATCCTTTAAATTACCTTTGGTAGCTAAAGACCCTTAGCTACTTGAGTCATGGAGCTCGTGGATGGACTACAAGGTGCTACCAAATGTGGCACGCTCACATAGTACTTGCGCGCTGTTGCAGCGTAAGCTCACCAAATTTTAAACCAACCATTTTAAATGGGATTTATATTTTTAACTGGATTTTATTCAAAAGATGCTACGATAATGCAAAAAGTATGCAACTTATTAAAATACTAACTTTACTATCGAAGAAATTGAAAGTTGACTTTTTTTGAACTTTCTACAAATGATCAGATTAGGTGCGCTCGGAATACCTCTTAAGAAATCCGATAGCGGTCTATGCTTAAGCGTATTTTGACTACATTCTAAAAAGATATGAAATTTACTAAAGGAATGTCTAGACCCACCTAAAGTTTTGCTAGACCCCCCCCTCGGTTTGAAGTATTTCAATTGGCCAAAAATGACCCCGTTTGTTGCTATTTAAATGGACGTTAGGAAAATGGAGGTCGTCACAAATGCTCTGGCTCGCTCGATGCAGTGTATTGCTTCGATTACCCAAGCAAATGCTCGTAGATTCTTGCGATTGTAAAGCAGAGAGCTTAAAAAAACAGTATAAGATATTATATAAAGTGTAAGATTAAAGTTGACTTGAGGTACTTTGTGCTGCGATCGCGAATAAAATAGCTAGAGTTATTTGTAGCAGCTTTATCAACCACCAATGCATCGCTGATATTTAGAGCACTAACGAGGTTTAAAAAAATTGAAAAAAATATATGCTCCGTGTAACACAAACGCATACAAGACCGTTTATACTGATACTGCTTGTAAAGAATTTTACATGTGTAGCTAAAACTCGTTCTTAAAGCGCGACCTAATTTGCATAGACATAGACGCCTCAATATGATAATACGCTGCCGAAGCGCGTAAACTGAATTGCTTAGCTGTCGGGAACGCATCGTGCTTCATCACGTTAGAGCTACGGTTAGGCAGGCAGGTCGAGTAAATGTCCATGCTATCCTTGCGCAAGATCGATTCGTAGGGCGAGGCAGTTTCGATCCCACCTGATACATGATATAATCACACGTAAAGTCTTATCTTCGTCGCCAGAGGCGGCAATCACTGCCATGTCCTTCCAATTCCGACGCCAGGTGCGCAGCGCGCAAATTCAATGGATCTGTGTCTTAGGTGTAGATACACTCAGCATGATGCGCATGCGTAGAAGATGCTTAATTGAGCGATCCGTGTCGTAAACTGTGCGGACAGGGCACAGCTCGACACTTTAGTGGTTCGGCGTCAAATTGCCGTCAATTAGATGCACAAGCACGCGGTGGCGGGTGAGCGGAAAATTGACCCATAAAGCATCGTTCTTTCTTGTCGTTGTACTGCAGCAACGCGCTCTAATTATATGTTCTTTCACAGGGCTGAAAGAAGAGATAATTCTATGATACAGGGGGTAATTGACAGAATCACGTGATTATTTTCAGAGAATTTACGTACTACCTTTGCTGTAACGGGGCATCTTTCTACTAGTACTGATCAGTCCTGGTTTACCTTACACTGATTTCAGTTTAGGTAGGGTGCCTCAAAACTTCACGTACACAAGAGTATAGAGAAAGGTTTCTTGGGAAGTCATCATCAGATGACTTTGAGGGCGATGAACACCTCTGGTGACATTAGTATGCGTCACCAGGACTACGTGGTCGCGAAGGTAAGAGTACTGCTGGTGGTGCTAGTTCGAATCACCAGAAAAGGATTGAATCTTGGGATGGTTCCCAGGGCCAAGTTAACGTCAACGTTAACATGAGCCATCAGGAGAGGGTCCGCAATACGCTGCGGTTCGCTCTTGAAAAGAGGCCTTGTTACCCTCAAAGAGAAACCTCATTCGTTGGTCTGGTATTACCAACGATCAATATCATATTCCGTTATTCGACTCATCCAGGCTTCACAAGCCTGGTAAGAATGAAAAAGGATTCTTCATCGATGCCTTTTACCGGCATCGGTGGTACACTTGCACATAGGCAAAGCATGTAAACCTTTGTTTCAAGCTGGGAAATTCTTTGTACAGAATGTACAAAACATAAGCTGTGAGGTCTGGCTTGACAAGCTAAATTCTTTCCGAAAACATTTCGAGATACGGACCTTAGTCGGTGAACAGATAAGTTGCACCGTTTGTCTAGAGAGGCAGGTATTCCTTGCCTGTCGTGGGGGGACTCATGCCCATGCTGTTTTAAGGGTGCAGGTCATGCCCCTTAGTAAGCATATTCCCTCAAAGATCCCCATTGAAGATAAATCATCTCGTACGAGATGGGTCAAGGGAATGAGAACCTCCAATCCTTCCACGAGCGCGGGGAACGCTCGTTCTCCGATGGACCTACTGCCGAGGAGGATGGGTCTCGTCGTATTGCAAGACGAGACCCGGAACGTCCAACATCAGTGGGAACGAGGTTTCAACTATTATGCGAGGGTGGATACCCTCGCCAACGAGCGAGATAACTCGTTCGAACCAACTTTGCCTCACGATGGTTCAAGAAACTTTAAAAAAGAAAGCGCTTCTCCACCACCTGAATCCATCAATGGATGTGGAGGGGGGGAGATCGAAATCACCTCGTTTGACGAGCCCGCTTCAGCATCGTGATTTGAATCACACTCTTTATACGTAAGGGAGAATCTTAATCACGAGCAATCCCGTCGCCGCGCGTTAGCGGTGACGGTCGATAATGTTTCTCGTGACCAGTTGAAAAGTTGTGCGCAGATTGCGACTGACAATTGGCGAACAAAAGGACACATCAGTCCCTTATGCGAGCTGTTGACAGCTCGTCAGAAGATCTCTTTCTTGGAGGAAAGAGTGGATCGTCTGGTTCATGAGAATCAATCCCTGTTCCGAGGCAATAAGTCTTTGGCTCGGAACCATCAGGCTTTGGCTGATGCCCTTGACCGTTCTGGTGTTATCCGCAATCGGAAGAAGCCTCGTACTGATGGGTGGAGACGCCCAACATAAAAGGTAGGATGCGTACGCATACTACAAGGCAGCTCGATCGTGTATGCATTGCCTTGGCGATGTAATACACGAAACGGGCCGATATACCTGGGCACTAATTTATTACCGCCTACATTCGTCACTACGTGCTTTGGTAGGTTTACCGTAGATAGTATGACAAGGTCATTAACACTAAATGATAGCATGTTTGCTCTTCAATTTTTGCCAGAGTTCGTTTCTGTCGGTCCACCGCATCAGCGATAGAATCCAGTACGAGACGGACCTATGCTTCTCTAACCAACAGGTAATTAATCACCTGCTGACTCGGTCTTATTTTGTTTTCCGTGCGACCGGCTCGCACTGCGTCGAAATCAATCTCTTCATTATTGAGAGTATTGTCGTTCTCATAAATAATATTGTTTCGATGCAGTCTTTCAGCATGTTGTCAAAGTCAGTAATAGCATTTCTATTATTACTGAGTTTGTCCACTTCAATGTTAGTTAACTCAACATTGGTATCCATCGCATTGATCTTAGGACTAATGCGTGATGAGCAAGAGCTAGAAGGTTCTCTGCTCGAGCGAGTCCCTCCGTCCTAGAATAATAGTCACTTCCAAACAAGGTGGGTATATTGGGGTGGCGTAAGCCATTCACGAAAATGGAGTATGCATCGTAGAAGCAAGCACTAAATTGTTAGTGGCAAAGTCTACCATCGGAAAGAATCGCTCCAATTATTACTAATTCTTACGTATCCGCGAAGTATATTATCGGGAATATGGTTTGCCCGCTCCGTCTGACCGTCTGATTTGGGATGATCAGAAGTTGACATTTTCAACTGTGTTCCAAGTGATTTTAATACAGTTTGCCAGAATTTCGCCGTGAATCTAGTATCTCGATCTGAGACCAGTCCGCGGATTGTGTCAACAAAGACACGAGGACAGGGTTTGACTGTGATCGACACCGTTACTACAGCAAGATGTACCATTTTTCTGAAACGATCAACAAATAACAAGAATACTATTGTTCTTATGTTCGTCGTCGGGAAATCAGAAGACGAAGTCCATGGATACAGACTGCTAACACTCTGCCGGAACAGGCAGAGGTTGTAATGGAGAACGGGATAAAGCACTGGGCTTCATCCATTGACACACTTCGCAAGCACGTATTTACTTGCGGACGAACTCATACTGGTGTGTTGTATATCGATCTGTTGAGGATCGATACTATTTCGACAATCCTTTAAAGGATTGTTTGGATGGATTTCTAAGGTAATCCATCCACACTTTAAGACCTAATCTTCTTGATAAACTCTTATAACATCGTCGAGTTATGCTGACGACGGAACACTTATTGTTGCAACAGTGGCTTTAGTCGTCCTGGTTTATACTCCACGGAGATAGTATATTCCGCGAAGAAAGACAACCATCTCGCCATTCTTTGCGAGGTGGTTGTGGTATGGTTTGCTTACGGCCGAGCGTAAGGACGCATGGTCCGTATTATCAATGAAAGGTCTATCTCCCAAGAGATAGACCCTAAACTAGCCAAAGCGAATTTCATGCAAGGGGCGCCCAGCTGTTTGGAGCTGACGCAATTGATAACAGACGACGTGCTCTGCGCCGTCTGTGTCATATTGCATTAACGCACAGCCGATTGCAAAATCGCTGGCGTCACAGACCACATGAAAAAGTCGGTCTTGGTCAGCAATCGCCAGGATTGGTGATTGCATCGAGCTTGTACAAAAAATACCCCTCGAAGAAACGCTGACAATCAGCGTTCCATGACCACTTAACATTTTTCTTCAACAAAGAAGAAAGATGTGCTGTCATATTGGAATAATCGCGTGTGTGCTTGTGCAGGTACGCCGCTAAACCGAGGATCTTTCCTAGCCCCTTTACATAGACTGGCACAGGCCAATTGGCGATCGCCTTGATCTTTTCTGGATACGGGCGTAAACCGTGTTTACCTACGATGCACCCAAGAAGTGGTATTTCGCTTGCAGCGAATATACACTTCTTGAGATTTGCATACAGCTTGTGCTTAAGTATATGTGTAAGAACCTTTCGGACGTGGTACGATGTACTTCAACATCCGACTTTTGATTCATGGCTCTGCTACGAACAAGACGTCATCAAAATAGCTCGGTGGAAAATCCCGCACTGATCTTATAAGATTGGTTACATATTTGTTAAATGTCGCAGGGGCATAACTAAGCCCCTGTCGCGGTTCTAGCGTTGACAATTGTGTTGACTGCAAAGTTAATTTCAGCGGCGCCATCAGATCAAGCAAATGAGCGCCTACACTTAATCCGTTGTTCAATAATCGATCGCTTTTTTGGGTGCTTGGCTCCCAATATTGGCAATTGACGATACGAACGCATGACTAGCCACTCTTATAGCGTACCGCTTGGGGTGCTTACTGCTGTGAACATAATAACTTGTTTACGTATAAGGATCTGATAAAAACCATCCGTCAGATCCTTTGACGAAACGATAGTACTCTTAGACATACCATCAATGATTACGTCTTTTCGTGGTATCGGCGTTTGAGCCGGTACGGTTGCAGCGTTCAGTTTATTGCATCCATGCACTATCCACCATACTCCTGTTTCTGCGTACACAGAAGGTCGGAGAGCTATGTGGGGAAATTGACTTTCTCACATAGATCACTGCTAAGCGTTCGGCAAAGAATTTGTCGATCGCTGTTACTTGTTCCGGAGGCAATGGCCATTGCTCCATCACAAAGTATTTCGAACCTGAAATTAGGTCGATCACGTGTCGAGTGCCTTTAACCTTAAGCAAACTCGCTCGGTACGAATTCAGAAAGGACACCTTTAAAATTATTAAATCCTTTCATAAAGGGTTTGTCTTCAGAGACTCTCAGGATTGGGACGTAAAACGTTTCATCCGAGTTTTCTCATCGAGGACACTTTCGTCCATCGATGAGCAGCTTCGAACCCGTTTGTTCTCAGATAATATTCTTGCCGACCGAATATCAGCCATGTAGTTGTCATCTGTGACACGTACGCAGATCTTCTTAAATTTGCCACTACGCCAATCACGCAAGAACCGTTTCGGTTCTAGCGTTGGCAATTGAGTTGTCTCCGAAGTTAACTTCGGGGACGCTATAAGATCAAATGTATAAGCACCTACACTTGATCCATTTGTTTACTGAGACATTTTTTGTCTCAGTTTCTCTTTTGGAACTTATTTCAAAGGTACCTGGAAACTTTTGACCACAGGTTTCCGCGGACTTATTCCCGCAAAAAATATTTGGGGAGTATCCTCTTCAACTGCTTCTAGCTGCGGTTGCGCTACCACAGCGAGATCCTCTACGAAGTCGATCTAGAGCTGTCTTTAATAGACTGGCGTTTTAAACTTTCTTGGATGTTGCTTTTTAAGCAAGCATCCTTGTTTTGTACCACTCAACTTATTCAAGTGGTCAAACCTCGACGCTTCATGTGTTTGTGCATAGCCTTCGGGATCTAACTCCACAATATGTTGGGCACTGAGGTCTTGTGCAGTCATGCTAACGACCGAACCACAAGTGAGGCCATCGCACTCACCCGTAGCATTCACAACCTTGTGAACGCCCCTAGATATTGATCAAATGGTCATCTGATGAACGAGAGGCAGGCATCGTCACGGCTTGATTCTGCAAGTTCATGCATGGCTCGTACTTTCTAAGCCATGGTAATCCAAGGATGACATTTAAATTGTCATCCAAATCTAGTACGATGAAATTATTATCGTACTCTTTAGCTTCGAACGTGTATTGGATAGTAACTACGCGTTTCTTTACTGTCACAGATGCGCCTGTTGCTAAGCGCACTGTCATCCTCGTTAGAGGATTATCGCGCTCAATAAGTATGATCGTGCGACCTTCTAGCGATTGGTGTCTAATAAAGCTACGACGCCCCACAATCGACTAGGGACTAAAGTGGCTACTTATTTTTTTATTTGACACTTTACTTTCAGTGTGATGAGGTTAACCTCATCCCCTGGTGTAGTTCCACACAATGTTTTTGTGTCATAAACAACTTTCGTTAAAAGACCTGCAAATTCGTTTGACGTTGCTGGATCAGTAGAACGCTCCGCACCTAGTGACCCCGACCGTTTTTTTACGATACGCCTCGCCGTTGCGATTTCGCAACAGCGTCGGATCCGCGACCTCCACTATTCCGAGCGAGAAGTCGGTCTTTTCGCATAGTGTTTTTTGGCACTGACCGTGGGGAACTACACTCATAGGCGATGTGGCCCATTTTTCGACAACGATTACATTTCTGTAATCGTTTGTAACTTGAAGAGCGAGGTTTGTCGCTCTCTACATACGAGAAATCCGTGGGTTCTGGTCCTCCGTTTTCGTGTCGAATTGGCGAAGATAAGCATCCGAGTGGACGAAAGCCTGTTTCGGTCTTGTTCCGCCATATAGATCGCTTGGTCTAGCCACTCTAATTCTAGCCAGAACAGGTGGGTCTTAACAGGTCCGTCTGCAAGACCTTTCATAAACACAGTTACCTGTGTTTGTTCTTTATCAATTGGATGAAATACGATACAACTGACCAGGTATCGTATATGTTGGGCACAAGCGTGGATGTCACGCTTGCCCTGCTTCAAATTCAGGAGCTCAGCTCGAGCCTTGAATTCGGCACGTGGTGGCTCAAATGTTTGTCTGAGCCGGGTTTTAAAGACCTCATACGACTCAAAGACTAATAGGTCGTGAAGCCCGAGCCACAATGCCCAAGAATTGGCACGTCCAGCTAAGTTGGACGAGCCAAATTTCACTTTCGTCGCATCATCACTGACACGACGAGCTTCTATGGCATCGTCGAATTCGACGAACCATCTCAAAAAGGAGTCGCCCTCAACTGCCTTGTGTTTAAATATTTTGGATCCTTTAGCTTTCGAGTCGACGCGGAAGCGTCTGCCCATTAGCAGCATGTAAATGCTGCTGTCTCAACAGTTCCATCTGTTAAGCACCCTGTTCTCTCAAAACCTCCGTGTGTTGAGAGCTTTGCTGGTGAAGCAAGGCTACTTTCTCATGAGCCCCGTCGAGTACGTGTTGAATGAACTCGGCTATGGCCGCATGCTATTCATCTCTGCTCAGAGTGAACAGCATAGCGCCAACGGCTGGCCCGCCTACGACCGAACTCATTCGATCGATTGCTCTCTATTCGAGGTCACTCGAATTATAAAACCTCGCACGGGTTGCGTAATAACCATCTTGAGGGGCTTTGAAGCTTCCTCCTTCTTCATATAACATATCTAATTTGGACGGAACGTGCGTGGGCCGTTGAACGGAACTACGAAGTGCTACCAGGTGTAAAGGGGCACCTTTTCACTAGTACTGATCATTACAGTGTAGGTAGGGTGCCTCAAAACTTCATGTACGCAAGAGTACAGAGGAAGTTTTTTAAGCAGCTACGGGTCTTTAGCTAAAAAGAGGTAATTCAAATGACACACCTCGGATGTAATATTTCCTCCTCTGCCACAACCATTGGTGGATACTCACGGTGGTCAACGTTCCCTTGTAGAACGTATTCAAAGCCACCGCGATGTGATGAGGCAGCGAACCAGTTATCTAGCTCGCTGGCGCGGTTATCCACCTTCGCATGACAGCTGGGAGCCTCGTTCCCAGCTGGTACCCGTTCCATTTGCCCGAAATCATGCAGCAGCAAGTATCTATCATAGTCGACCATGACACACACAAACGCTGGGCTTGTGGATTATCTCAGATAGAAAAATAGATGCGGTAAGCCCTCGCAAAAATTAAAGCAAGTTCAACGAGGTTTTGCAGTTGGATACATATTATTATTTAGATTTCTCCCGCACACTGCGTCACCTTTAGTATAATTCCTAATTGTCAATTTAATCGTAACAAGCGGAATAAATTTCAGCCAATTAGAATAACTCAAACTTAGGTGGGGTGGGCCTAGCAAAAACCGGGGTTGGGTCTAGACTCACTTAATTAATTGCTCAGATTTGAATACACAAAATAAAATTTTATTTGTAAGGCTATTTTATTGAACTTTACAGAAAATCAATCTTAAAAAGTTTTGAAAATTGTCGAAAAGAATTTTAAAAGTCGATCTTCATGTTGCCACGTCACGTGACCTATTCAGCCTGAATCGCATGCCACCGAACTCGCTGCAAATAAAGCCTTTTGCAATACGATACCTAACCGCCTCGTAGCCAGTGTGTGATTTTGTGTCTACATTGTCACAATTTCACATTTCTTCCAACCATTTACAATTTTTAAGTCAGCCCCTCCCCCAACACAGTGCACCGACGACACCCTTGGATTCGCAAAAACCCTTGCTGGAAGAGCCGTTCAAGATGTCGCCAGTGAACGTTCTTGAGGAAGAAGATCATTTGTTTCCAGCTGTGATCAAGTGGTCCCACCCTTGTGAGTCCGTGGGTGTCACGGGCACCTTTAATAAGTGAGCAGCACTCTTTCGAATTATTTGTCGCCTCCGACGATCAATTTCCGTCTGTTAACATAATAATTGTGTCAAATGGAGTAGTTGGGGTTCCCAGATTCCGCTTCAGCAACAGATAGCGGACGACCATGCCCCGCCCTTTAGTGTCAAATTGTGGCTGGCTCCGGGTACGCACTTGTTCAAGTTTTGTGTGGACGGAGCGTGGCAGTACGACCCTGAGGTTGCCTTTGCGCCTGACGAGTATGGAAATCTTAACAATTTCATTAAAATTGTCCCGTACGTGGACCCGCAGACCAAGACCAAGCCTTTGCAACACACGCTACATACCATTCTCCGTGATGCCAACGAAGGACTTCCAGTAATGAATCCTGTGGCCAGTGAAGAACTCATGAAGCTACGCCATCACGCGTCTCCAGGTCTTAGACCGCAGCATTCTCCGGGCGTCAAGTCTCGTTCCAATACATTTGTGGGTTCCACGCCTTCCTCAATATTACGACCGTCGCATCGTCAACCGCAGGAGACGGAAGATGCCGAGTATGGCATTGAAGTCAAGGAGCGACCTGCTAGCTCTCATGGCAATAGACCGAGAGCAGGAACATTAACGCGGTCCAAGAGTGAGGAATTGCTGAGCGTTGCTGCGTCGAGTACGAACGTCGTTGCTGCCGAAGTGGCGACGCCTAAGTACACGAATTACATGGACGATGCAATCACTAATTCCGTGCTGCTAGCAGCCACGACGCAGCACTTTGGGGGCGATTTAGTCACGCACGAGCACAACAGTCGTGCTCAGCTTGGTGGCCACCGGTCCTTGCTGGTGCGAGGCCCTCGTACGGTCATGCAGCACGGTAGCGGTGGCAAGCTCATGATCTTTCTCGTGGGGCTGCCTGGACGCGGAAAGACATACATTGGTCATATCTTAGCCCGTCATTTGACGTGGATGGGACACCACTCACGAACGTTTAATACTGGGGAATATCGTCGGAAACTCGTAGGTTCGAACGTCAATCACGCTTTCTGGGATCCGATGAATGAAGAATCGGTTCAGATTCGAAATGATTTGTCGAGAAAGTGTCTCGAGGACTCAATTGCTGCACTCGAGAGTAACGACTGCGACTGCGTCATCTTTGACGCCACGAATGTCACACGCGAGCGCCGCGACATGCTTTTAAGCGAAGTGCGTCAGCGATACAAGTGCGAAATGATGTTTATTGAGTCGGTGTGCGACGATCCTGAACTCATTGCGTCTTCGATCAATGAAATGAAACTCAATTCGGCCGACTACGCGGGGCAGACGATGGAGGAGGCAGCAGCTGACTATAATAATCGCATCCAGCACTACCAATTTCTCTATGAACCTCTTGAAGCTGAATTTGAGAGCGCTCCATTCATCAAGATCATTGATGTCGGTCGTCAAATCTTTTGCAACCAAGTGTATGGCTACTTGCAGTCCCGCATCATGTTTCTCATGGCGAATTTGAATCTAAAGCCACGACCGATCTGGCTGAGTCGCCATGGAGAGAGCATGTACAATAAACAGAAGCGCATTGGAGGCGATGCACCGCTGAGTCCACTGGGCGTGCAATATGCGGTTCAGCTTGACCGGTTTATCGACGCGTACTATCCGTCCCATGATACGGAACTCGCGGTATGGACATCGACAATGCTGCGGACAGGAATGACAGTCGAACGGATCGCAGCCCGTGGGCGATCGATTGTGAAGTGGAAGCAGCTTGATGAGATTGATGCCGGGATTTGTGATGGCATGACGTACAAGCAAGTGGCCGAGGAAATGCCCGAGGAATATCTGGCACGCAAGAACAACAAGCTTCACTATCGATACCCGCGAGGCGAGTCGTATCAAGATGTTATCCACCGCCTGGAGCCTGTAATTACCGAACTCATGCGAATGAATCAGCCCGTCTTGATTGTAGCCCACCAGGCAATTTTGCGTGTATTGTACGCCTACTTGACCAATAAGTCCCCGGAAGAGTGTCCGACGCTGAACATTCCGCTGCACGCGGTTATTCAAGTCACGCCGAAAGCTTACAAGTGTGAGGAAGTGTGGCACCGCCCTATGTAAAAAAAAAAGATTTTTTTCGCGAGTGTCTCTAGCTGACCTCGACGTTAGCCGTCCATTATCTTTCAAGACTGAGATAATACACTTCTAATCGATTATTTGTACTGTGGATGACTTCCTCGTCCAGTCGGTACTGAAGTTTTGTGTGCGTGGCGATGAATGCTAGAAACTTATCGATGCCGTCCTCATTGCGTCGCTCGACACCAACGAGCGCGACACACGTTGGATTCTTTAAGCATAGAAGCTCCATCGTCTGGGCCAGCGCGCGCCAAGAGTCGCCGTATAGTGGCTCGTAGATACAGTCACAGGATAGCACAACGTCCACCTTTTCATCGGCATATTGCGCTAAGTACTTGTTTGTTTGCTTGATCCCCCAGCTTAGCGGTCTTGCCACAATTCCGTCTATGCTCTTGCTCTTTTCGCCACCACAAAGGTTCAACACCTTTCTGTTTGTACTTAAATTAACGTGCAGTAGCCGCAATAGCTCGTCCTGTTCTGTGAGCACGACATGTTTGGCACCAGCGACTCGTGCTGCCATGCCTGGTACACCACTGAATTGAAATCGTCAATTGCAACTTTTAATGATACAAATGTGGCGATTGAAAACCATACATTCCAGCACCGAGTTCCAAGATACGCAAGTCATTATTTGGGTCAATGAGTACGTGGTGATAATCAACTAAAAATCGTTTTGTTAAGTGCACGGCTGCATCCCACAATAATGTCCCGGCCCAAGCAGCGCCCGAAAATAACGGCGCGAGCTCGTCTTCTTGCTGTCAATCACGGTTCAAACGGCAGACATGAAAAGCTATTTAATTTGAACAGAGTCGACGAAATTTAAGGAATTGCTATTCGTACCATTAATAGCGTCAAATGCAGATCTTGTCCATTCACACGCACGCAAATAGTCTCTTCGACCCTATCAACATTCTTTTCAGGGAAAACTTGCACGGTGTCTGCCATAGTTGAATCGTTTAATGCAAATTTCTACCATTCCGTATAGTACGCGGTGTATCCCTCACTTACAAACCTCAAGAAGAATCACTTTCGCGAGGGGTTTTACTTACGTATGCAATCAAGGATTTTTCAACCGAAGAATTGAAAGTTTGGAATGGCACATTGGTGGCGACGCGACGAGCTGCTAGCGCTGCTGCAAGCGTGGGAACAAACACTAGACATGCCTCGTGACCGTGATGAAATCACGGAGATGGAGTTGCATCAACTCTGCGCGCGTTTTGATGCGCTACGACCGCGAGACGGTGCGTCCATCTCGGTCCAGGAAGTGGAAGCCCAACGTCAGCGTCTCGTGCGCACCTTTGTCTTTCTTCGCGCTTTCAATGCCGAAAGCTTGCGCGCTCGACGTCCGACGTGGTTTCAGCTACCGACGAATCAACAGGACGATCTGCGCTGCATGAATGGGCGACTGGGCGAGCTCGTGACCGTCACGCCGGACGAGTTTGAACTCTTGTGTCGGATCTGCGAGGAGGCTCCCCCGCCGCCGTCTTCTCCAATGGAATCTTTTCAGCTGCACCCAAAGTCACAAGAGCGTTCTATGGCTGATGAGATGAAGGCCGCGGCCGAGGCACTTGCTGGATTGCCAATGTTTCGGTCGTGCCAGACGCCCCCACCACCATTGTCACCCCCTTTGTCACCTGCTGAAAGCTTAAAGACGAACTCTTTAGAAAATGACTCAAAACGTGATGAACCGTTAGAGTCCGACAGCTTGTCCGATAGTGAGTCGGATGATGATTTTATTAAAAATAAATTGCGTCGTAAGCGAATTGCCGACACAGATTATACGCCTCCCAAGAGCAAGAGCAAGTTTAAGGTAAAAATGACGTCCAAGTGGTCAAAACGAGAGGAACAACGACTTTTAATGGCGTGGCACGAGGTGGTCACTGTATTGTCAAATGGGGGATTCGACGGGTCTTTTGCATCCCGAAACGAAGGACTTCGATTAAATTCATTAATTCATCAACGGTATGTCGAACTTTGTGGGGACAAGAATACTCCACGTACGAATCAGTCAACAGGTGCCAAGAAACATGCCATTGTGATGGCGTTTCGAGCCTTGCGCAATGTGCTGCGCACTCTGGCGTCGCAAAGTGATCGTCCGAATTGGTTTGGCATGACACCTGAAGAACGAATGGAATTACAGAAAAAATATGGTCACCACAATGAACAGGCTGTGTTTATTGAAAAAGATACGTATCAGCAACTAGTGCAAATTGATAAAGCGCAGCAAATTGTTCTGACACCAGCGGGCAATGCGCCTCGTGCTCCGGCGACACTGAATGAATTACTTGGACGAACTAAAGGCGAAGTTACTAAAAAGGTCAACAGAAAAGTATCGAAAGAAAAATTCGATTCAGGCCCGCCTCGAGGCTTAGTAATTGCAGAAACCATTTCCGAAGAATCGGACGAAAAGGAGGTGGATGATGATGACGCTTCATTTCGAACTAAAAGCTCCAGCCGACGCGCCAATGCAGAGGCACTTCGCCACTCTCGTTATAAAAACTTGAATAAGAAAGCCAACCGCAATGTCGAACCTCCCGACGACGACAAGGTAATGAATTTTCCTCCAAAGCGTCGACGCACCAATTTAAACGATGCCAAGTGGGTATCACGGTTATTAGACACCCAGACAAAGCGATTCGAGGTGCTGCTTGGCGAATTTCAAGAGGAGCGACGACAAGAGCGCCAACACAATGTGGAAATTATTTTGGAAGCGCTCAAGCTGCGCAATTCATCTACGCAGAGATCTGATCAGCCGTCTCAATTCGTGGAAGCATTGGTGGAGAAGCAGCGCCAGCACTTGCTTAGTTTGTTTAATCAGCTGCAAGACGAGCATTCGCAAGAGCGTGAACAAGCTCGAATGCTTCTACGCGAGCTGGGAAGTAGTCGTCTTGTCAATTTTGACCACGAACAAAAAGACTGAGGGTAAGAGTCCATAATTTGATTAAGTAGCTTTTTGTAGTAGTCGTCTGCTGGTACTTTCAATTCAATGCTGCATTGATGAGTCCTTGCATTAAATATGTCCCTCGGCATCGAGTACCCCACTTCCATTTCCGAAAAATGGCCAAATTCAAACTTATCGAGTTGTGCGTACTTGTTCTTTGTATGTGCCCTCTCGTTTTCAACAAAAATCGGATCCCCAACCAGTTCTTAAATAGCCGTTCCTTCTCGCCGCATCATGCCACTCACAGCCGCTAGCGCTCGCGTCAATTCGGCCTGGGCCTCTGACGAATTGAATTACCTCGTGGACGCGTGGGAAGAGGTCGTGGACGACCCAAAGGATCGCCTCTTGCTGTCCACAGGCGAACGTGCCACGTTGCACGCGCGCTTTTGCGTCATCTCTGGCTCGAATAAACGAAGCCTTTCGTCCGTCACTCGGCAGCACCATCGACTTTGTACGTCGTATCGTCTCATTGTCGCCACAAACAAAAAGAGTCTGAAACGAGGCACGCCCGGTTGGTATGAATTGTCGGCGGCCGAGCAGCACGAGCTTCGTCGAGTGCACAGCAAGAAGGAAAAGGGGGTGACCATTGTGAGCCAAGAGCTCTTTCGTCGACTTGATCGCATATGTCGCGGAGGCGGAAAAAATCGCAAAGGAAAAGACTTTCGAAAGAAGGCATCCTCAAAAAGGAGTCCTCCACGTCAAAAGAAAACGATCGAGCCCGAAGAGGAGACGGATTCTGTTGAGACGGTCAAAGTCGCGTGGACTGCCGAAGATTGGGCTTTGTTCGTGGGTGCCTGGCAAGATGCCGTCGACGAATTTATTGACTATGGCAACGAGCCGGATGAGAAGGTAAAGTTGCCGAATTGGTTGATTCGACAAAAGTTTGTGGCCCTTGGGGGACCAGAGGATACAACGGTCGGCTCCATTACGGCCAAGAAGCGGTGCATCATTCATTCGTACAATTTCATTTGTCAATGTGTGACTGCGTTAGAAGCGCTGGATGGATCAGACTGGTTTGATTATACCACGGGGGAACGCTTTCGCTTACAACGAAAGCTCGTGAGTCCGAAGTCAAGCCAACGCGTGGGCTGCGAGATTGACCGCGAAACGTTCCACAAGATTAGCAGCATTCTCGAGAAAGAAGAAATTTTAGGAACTGTGACGGCTACTGGTCGTAAACGGAAACGGGGGCATAGGATATTGCGCAAGTCGTCCGTGTCGTCCGAATCCTCGTCGGACGAGTCAGTGGCTAGATCTCCCAGTCCGTCTCCGTCCAATGACGATGACGAGTCAGAGGTTGAAGAAGATCATAGCAAAAATTCATCGTTTGCGGTCGACGACGTGGAGGAATCTCACATTGATGAACAGGTTGTAGAAGTATTGCTCGAGGCACAAAATGCTCGATTCGAGCAGCTCATGCATGAACTGCGGGAAGAGCGAATGGCAGAGCGGAAGCAGAACCAAGCGATGCTACTTGCGATATTGCATCAGCGGAATCCGCAGGAAATTTCGAATCAAAACTTAAATTACATGGAAACCCTTGTAGAAAAGCAACAAGAACAGCTCTTGAATGTTTTTACCCAAATGCACAAGGAGCGACAACAGGAGAGAGAGGATTTTCACGCTTTGCTACGTCAGTTGTGCACTCGACCATAAGATCGGAGGTGGCGTCACTAAGTTTTATTAACTCGTTCCATTTATTGCAACTCAAATTCTGAATTGAAAAACAACAGTTTAAGCATCGATCTTGCAAGCATAGCGGGTGAGGTGAAGGTTCGATTTTTTTAAAGTGTGGCAAAAACTCAACTTTTCCACGGAAAAAAAGTTGACGATATGCAAACAAAACATAAATGCATCAAGTTTGAGTACTTAGTTTGATTACCTCTTTAAATTGTATTTTAGCGTGGCACTGCCGAGCTTCGCACTGCTTCAGTGCGAGTGGTGGGTCATGTCACTTCACGAACACGAGTACGTGCAGAGAAAGGCTCTTTTTAAAACACTTGCTTTGTAGGCGGGCACGTCTCAATGCGGCCACGCTCTATGTAACGGACTAAAGTTGCCCTAATGTTACGCAGTACCCGTTAAGTACACTTTGTGTGCTTAAGGGGGTGGTCAATTACTAAATAATCGTAATTAGACCCAGTACTCACATTTGTGACCAACCCTTGTCTATGTGATGCACCTGGGTGCATTCACATTGAGAGGGATGACGGCTAGCGTCATCCGTGGTGACGACTAGCGTCATCCTTTACGCGAGGTATCTAGAAAGATACACTCGCAATACATATTAAGTGTTATCTATAGAGATGACATTTTAATTGGTAAACATAGGTATTCATATTTAATTCTATTAAATATGATTTGTCTGAAAACTACTTCCTACTTGGTAAGTGCGCACGAGGAGACGGATTACCGCTCCCGTGACGACACTTAACCAGAGTACTTAGTGTGTTGGGTGAGGTCGCTTGCGCGCCCACCACAACTACCTCACTGCACGCAAGAGAAGCAGGTTAAACCGCTTCTTCGCTGTGCTAGGGTGTGTGTCTAAGTAGAGCGTGGCCGCATTACGACGTGTCCGCCTACACTTGGTAGCACTTGAAATCCTTCCCACGACCCGCGTCTCTGCGTGTGTACGCGAGGATGAGCCTCAATATTGATTGGGCTCATGTTCCCCAGCACACTGAACATCATCGGGAGGTGGCAGGGCTTATGGCACAGGGACTTGGTGAACAAGCCCTGGCCAGGCTCCTGGGTAGTCCTCCTGAACAACATGTTGCTCAGTTGAAGCAGTTTGAGGCATTCGTGCTCGGAAAGCGGAGGGCCGCGTCCGAGGCACAAGGCCATGCTGCGGCGGAGTCCGTCACTCAAACTCAGGATGAGCTGAGGCATGAGCAGGTTCGGAGCGAGGCTCTCAACAGGACTGTTGAGATGCTTTCTGCCCGGCCGCATCAGCCGAGGCCCATTCGGATGGACCCGCCCAAGTTCGATGGAACTGTGGCGCACACGATTGTCCACTGACTTTTAGCCGTGGAGCAATGCGGTGTCGCCCAGCTCATCGAGGACGACCGCCGGATTGTGTCGTACGCCATGTCGCATCTGCGCGGTAAGGCCTCAGAGTGGGCTTTCTCGGCGCTTACGGTGGACGGTAAGGCGTTCCCTACATGGGCTATCTTTGAGAAAAGATTCGCGCCATGTACCAGCCGCCGAACATCGAAGTGTTGCTTCAGGCGCCTTCTTGGAGCGCGACAGGCGAAGCGATCTCTGCAAGATTATGTGCAAGAGATGCGCTCGCTGTTGGCGTTCATTACCGTAGGTCCGAACGGACTAAGACATGGCCCATCGCAACAGGCCCTTTTGAGAAAGGTGCCGTTGACGATGGAAGAGGCAATCCGAATTGCCTTAGTTGTGGAGCAATTCTACAATAGTGCCTCGGCGACAGCTTTGTATAAGCCGTCGGCCGAGAGGTCAGATGCCACTCCTATGGAGTTGGGCAATGCAGACGTTGTCTGTTATAAATGCGGCAAGCGCGGCCATCTGATGGCTCGCTGCTGCCCGAGTCCCTGCTGGGGCGAAGATGCCCAGCAAGAGGACTCCTTTTTCCAAAGGGTGATGGCAAGAACCAGCGTGCGAGACGCAGCAGCGGCTGGATGCCCTACCGACGCTGACTCTAGAGTTATCGAACAAATGGGTAGCTTAGTTGCTGAAGTCTCAAAATTTCGGACCTCAACCCTGCTGGTCTATAGCGCTCAATTAGGAGGCTATAACCAGGTGATGACCTTCCTATTGGATTCGGGTGCATCACAAAAATTTGTAAAATTCGCGGCTCTAAAAAAGAGATCGGCGATGCTTAAGTCGCTTTGCCAGGATGGCAAGCGAGAAGAGGCGACCATTTGTTTGGCGAACGGCGCGCTCGTTAAGTCTGAAAGAGTTCAGGTAGAACTCGTCTTTAGTTTGGTGACTTCTCTTGTAAAGAGAAGTTCGCAGTGCTAGGTATGGAGAGTCTGTATGACCTCATTATAGGCATGTCATGGTTGGGAAAACACCAACTATGGATAAACTGGCGTACACGCACAGTTGCAACTCTTCGCAGGACACCGGCAAGAATGTGCTTCTGTGTGAGGCGTATGCAACTATGTCATGTCGAACACAGTTGAGGGTGCGTTGACGGGATGTCAAACGTCGCTATTTTTTACACAGCTAGTGAAGTGAAAAGGGCAATGACAAGTAGTCATGTGTCCCATTGTCCTGCACAGAGCCGAGAGCCTGTGGCAGTAGATGGCGAGCTGACAGGAAGTCAAGTCTCGCATGAATCGGCACAGTGCCAAGATCCTGGTGCGGTTGGAAGGGGTGCGTTAGCCAGGAGTGCAACGGCACTTGCTTCCCAGAAAAAGGTCGTGGTGACTCGAAAACGAGTACCCGATAGATTAGGACGTTCAAAGGCATGTCTAAACGAGTGACCTTTGGATCAGTCTCTAATAAAGAGGGCGGGCCTTCGAACGAGGTGTTCGAGGCCGTCAAATACGAAATTGCGGAGGCATTCTCAGTTGAGGTGCTCCGGCGAGTCTTTTTATCTGCCGAGCAGATAGTAAATCTCCCGAAATGTCGTGGGATCTGTTCCTTGCCGAATTAAAGGAAGGAAAGATCTACGTAATAGTCACACCAGTTCCAGAAGCGAACTTGGTGGACTATTGCTCATCGTCTACAATGGACGAGAGCGTCCTAAAAATGGACAAAAAGAAACGATTCGCTGCTCAAGGCTGAGATGCCTTGAAACACAGCCCGAATTTTTATATTCTCTAAAAATATCGTGTTGTGTTTCCAAAAGAAGTGCCGAGCCGCCTACCAGCCGATACGGTCATTGGGCATGAAATTAATTTGGAATTTGGCACCAATATGGTGTGGCCCGGCAATGGCTTCTGCCGAAAGAACAAGTCGATTATATCGATGAGATCTTCGACAAGCGAGCTAAGGCGGGACATGTGCGGGTGTGCGTAAAGCCACAGGTGGATGGCGCGTGGTACAAGCTTACCATAAGCTGAACACGGCGACCATACCGGCTCAAACGCCAACTCCGCGGAAAGATGTTTGGTTGAGCTCCATGGAAAAGTCAACTATCTTTTCCGCGTTGGATTTGAAGGATGGCTACTGTCAGGTACTCATGAGAGAGTCCGATGTAGCCAAAACGGCAGTAAGCACTCCAAGCGGTATGCTTTGGGAGTGGCTTGTGATGCCCCAAGGTTTGAAAAACGCACCAGCGACATTCAACCGAGTGGTGGCTCACGTGATGCGTCAGCACCGTGCCTACGCGCCTCATTACTTTGACGATGTATTCGTGCATAGTAGGGCCGAGGACGGGCTGAGCGCAATAGAGTCGCACAAGCGTCATTTAGACGCTGTGTTGCAGACTTTAAAGGACGCCCAATTGTACGTCAACTTGCAAAAGTGCGTCATAGGGGTCCCTGAGATACCTGTACTGGGCTGCATCGTTGGTACACATGGTGTACGAGCAGACCCAGACAAGGTAAAATCAGTAAAGGAATGGCCAATCCCACGGCATGTGAAGGATTTGCGCCAATTCCTAGGGCTCGCTAATTACTTGCATAAGTATAGCAAGAATTATGCGGAGCAAACTAAACCATTATCTGATCTCCTTAAAAAGGACACAGAATGGGTTTGGTTAAAAGAACAAGAAGATGCGTTCACATCAGTGAAGCAATCTCTTGTAGAGGCACCGGTCTTGGCATTGCCAGACGCGGATAAGCCCTTTAGCGTCGTCTGCGATGCAAGTAATTTTGCAATCGGCAGCGCGCTCATGCAGAAGGATGACGACGGCGTTGACCGCGTCATCTCTTATCAGTCCCGGCTATTAAAAGCCGCGGAACTGAATTACCCTGTGCATGACAAAGAGCTACTTTCAATAAAGTATGCTCTTGTCAAGTTTCGTGTGCACCTATTGGGCACCGAACCATTTGTGGTTTATACGGATCACGCATCACTGCGGACCGCAATAAACTCACCGCACCTCTCGCCTAGAATGGCAAGATGGCTCACATTCTTCTCTGAATTTAATTTCAAAGTTGAATATAAGCCGGGTAAGTCGAATGTCTTGGCTGACGCTTTATCGCGCAGACCAGACTTCGAGGTTAGACACCAGGAAAGTGTGTCTAGTGCGAAAGCACAATTTCAGCCGTCGACGTTGGCAGCCATGAAGGCATACCACGTGACGAGCTCATTGGCCTCTGAGATAAAAGAGAGCTACAGTCAGGACGACCACTGTCGCCTGCTGTTGGATCACTTCGGTGGACGAAAGGTTTCCCTTCCGTCGCACCTGAAAGCTAAGCTCAATCGCTTTAGCTACAGCGATGGCCTGTTATGGCATCAGCTGTCACCTTGTGATCCCTTGAGAATCTATGTGCCTCATGACACAGATCTCAAGTTGATGATCCTTCACGAGCTCCATGATGCACCATCTAGTGGGCATCTGGGCCGTGAAAAGACATTCTTACGAGTGTCAGAGGAATTTTGGTGGCCACACCTATATAGATGGGTGGCCAACTATATTCGCTCTTGCGAACAGTGTCAGCGCATTAAGCCTGCACCGTCCAGCAGTGCGCCACTGAAGCCGCTACCGATTCCAACCAACTGTTGGAAGTCAGTAAG